>NC_081157.1:11046906-11174406 GCF_012432095.1 Onychostoma macrolepis | reverse complement strand
TCATCTCAATGAGCCTCCAGAAAAGTCACTACACGCTTTGGGGTCTCTGTAGAAAGTCTATGGACCGAAGGGAGGCAAGACTCCGCTGTCACTTTACCTGCGGGTGTCACTGTTGGACAGTGTTACTTTATAAAAGTGAGTGACTTTTAGACTTTTAATATATTTGCGCTGTTTTATTTTTGTAATATCGATTATTTTCTCATCCAATTTTGAGAAGAGGAGACACTGCCTCCCTTGCCTCCTCAAAGGTCTGAGTCAGTAAAATGATCCGAACTTCCCATCACTAGTCAAGACGCTCTCAACAACACAGCTGTAGAAGTTGTTGAGGATCTTAGGTGACATGCCAAACTTCCTCAGCCTCCTTAGGAAGTACAGCCGCTGTTGTGTTTTCTTAACCAGCTGGGTGGAGTTGAGTGTCCAGGTGAGGTCCTCGCTGATGTGGACCCCCAAGTATTTAAAGGGATAGTTCACCCAAAAATGAAAATTCTGTCATTAATTACTCACCCTGATGTCGTTCCAAACCTGTAAGACCTTCGTTCATCTTCGGAACACAAATTAAGATATTTTTGTTGGAATCTGAGAGCTCTCAGACCCTCCATAGACAGCAAGGGTCCTTATATGATCAAGGTCCAGAAACGTAGCAAGGACATCGGTAAAATAATCCATGTGACATCAGGGGTTAAACCGTAATTTTACGAAGCTACAAGAATACTTTTTGTGTGCAAAAGAAAAAAAACCTGACTTTATTCAAATTAATCTCCTCCATGTCACCCTAGCACCATTTTGGAGAGTATCCACTGAACGTAAACAGCGTATGCTCTTCTGTGTCAGCCGCACCACATGGCATATGCTGTTTGTGTCCAGTTCAATGGTTGGTTACGTCGCAATATTGGAACTACTTCTGTTTTAAACCATGAAGGCGAGCCAATGATGACTGCAGTGTTAATAATTTTAATTGTAGGCCTATAAGTCATTGTCTAAATTAATAGACCAGTTTTAAAAAAAACTTTTTAAAAACATTTTCAATGAGGAGTAAGTGAATTTGTAAAGTGAATTGAGTGGCAAATGAATTGTAATTTAATAAGAAGAATGTAACAGGCCTACATTAATTGGAAATGCTAAATCCTCTTAGGGTGAATCCCATTTCTCTGTCTTACCCCTTACCCTTAGTTTTGCGCGTTCACGTGAGAGTAAGGGCTATCCCAATTCTCGTTTTGATCGAGGGGTAGGGCTAAGGGGAAGTGGTAGATACCCCTTAAAACCAAGCATTTTCGCGAGCTTACTTGAAACCGAGGGGTACCCAGAACACACTGGCGCAACCGGCAACAATCAAGTATTTTCGGCTTAAATAATTTATTTAAAAATTACGACAGTCTTGTTTTGTGCTCTAGACAGTCCTGTACATATATATTTGCAACCATGTTCTTAATTGAAACGTTTTTTTAAAAATCGCTAGTTTGCGACGCTAACGTTACATTGCTGATTTGCACAACAGTCCCGCAGACTAGCCTTAAATGGACTCCATGCATGTCTACAGTTTTAACAAGTTTGTAAAACGATCCAAAGTTCGTGATCAACACTTGTCGGCTCTGATGATGTAGCAGACAGTTAGCGACGGTGTATGATGACGTAACCGTAACCAAGTGGTGTCTCATTTCATAGGGGTATGTTTTCACCCCTAGCGCTTACCACTCGGTTTCGAGGGACAAGGGCTAGGGGTAAGACGTAGGGGAAGGGGTAAGACAGAGAAATGGGATTCACCCTTAATATTGCCAATATTTGATGTTTTTGACAATATCTCTGGCTATCATCGACATAATATGTGCCCTGCGTGCCTGTTCACTACACCACTGGTTTACACCAGAAACACAATCCATCTATAATGCTTACAAAAATACTGTCACAGGTAGCAGATAGAACCCAAATGCATGCCAGCCAGGTTAGCGCAAAAATACTTTTAAACAAAGAGAACAAAAATACAACAAAGCAGGGCAAAACTTAAGTGGCGCACATGCCAAATTTTTTTGTTCAGTGTGAAAAGTCCTTAAGACTTACGTTAAACAATAACAATAAATAAAAGGGAGAGCAAATGGATAGTTTCAGAGATTGGGATCACACATTTACACCCTAATTAATATTGTAAAACTAGGAAATATATTTTCTTTTCAATTATTTACTGTACTGGTATGTTTACTTCTGTGTTCCAAATACAGAATTTTAAATTGGATAGTTCCGGTCCTTGATTCTGATGAAGCTGTTGTAAACACACACATACTGTACATACATACATACACACACACACACACACACACACACATATACATATATATATATATATATATATATATATACACATATACACACACACACATACATATATACATACATACACATATATATATATACATATATATATATATATATATATATATATATATATATATATATATATATATATATACATATATATATACATATATATATATATATATATATATATATATATATATATATATGGCTTCTTGGGGCTTATTGCTTTATTTTATTTCTTCTTTTCATTTTCTGCTGATGGCCCATGCCCCCCTGCAGTACCTGTGCACACCCCCTGTTGGGCACACCCCACACTTTGAGAACCACTGAAATAAATGGTGCAGACTTCTATTTATAAATTTGTATGAATTTAACATTAATCCAACATGAATGTACTCCCTCTCACTGTATTCCATGATTTGTATTAATTAATGTATTAATTAATGACCTGTATTTAAAGTAAAGAAGCTCCAGGATTCAACTGCTGAATTTCAACAGTTTGGTCAAACAGGTTCTTAATGGAAACATTCTTGTTACAGTGGGGCAAATAAGTATTTGATACTCTGCCGATTTTTCAAGTTTTCCCACTTACAAAGAATGGAGAGATCTGTAGTTTTCATCGTAGGTACACCTCAACTGTGAGGGACAGAATCTAAAAAAAAAAAAATCCAGAAAATCACATTGTATGATTTCTAAATAATTAACTTCCATTTTATTGCATGAAATAAGTATTTGATCACCTACCAACTAGCAAGAATTCTGGCTCTCACAGACCAGTTAGTTTGTCTTTAAGAAGCCCTCCTATCCTCCACTCATTACCTGTATTAATTGCACCTGTTTGAACTCATTACCTGTATACAAGACACCTGTTCACACACTCAATCAATCAGACTCCAACCTCTCCACTATGGGCAAGACCAAAGAGCTGTCAAAGGACACTAGGGACAAAATTGTAGACCTGAACAAGGCTTGGATGGGCTACAGGACAATAGGCAAACAGCCTGGTGAGAAGGCAACAACTGTTGGCAGAAGAAATGGAAGAAATTCAAGATGACTGTCAATCCCCCTTGGACTGGGGCTCCATGCAAGATCTCGCCTCGTGGAGTATCAATGATCCTGAGAAAGGTGAGGGGTCAGCCTAGAACTACACGGGAGGACCTGGTCAATGACCTGAAGAGAGCTGGGACCACAGTCTCAGCGGTTACCATTAGCAACCCACTACACCGTCATGGATTAAAATCCTGCAGCGCGCGCATGGTCCCCCTGCTCAAGCATTCAAAGTTATGCAAAAAAGTGCTGCTGGGATGTAAAAAGTCCATTAATTGGTGCTCTTTGGATGCGGGATTCTTTCGTATCGTCAAAAAACTCATAAATCCAAGGCACTCGAATAGTGTGAAAAAATTAAAAAGCCTTTATTCACATGGCTTTAGAATTTAAAAAACACCACATTTGTGCACTGACGCATTGCGGCTAAAGCCCGGCTCACACTGTGCGATTTTGGCCACGATTTGGTCGTCTGGGACAAATTTTGAAAATCCTAAAAGATTCCTATAATCCTAGGCTAAAATCTGTAGTCTTTGATCGTTGGTTTGACATGTTCACCGACAGCCGATCAATGGCCGTTGCGATCAAATTTCACCTCTGACGAAATTCTGGCAGTGTCAGAAGATTTGGCGCACAGTCCTGCAGTGTAACTACCCCTACGACGAATATCAAACTGTCTCCGTTTTTGAAGGCAAGCTATGAGCAGAATTAATGCTAGAGAATTATTATTATTATTATTAATATCAGCCATAAGCTCCGGCGCTCCCGTCCTCCACTCACATAATTCATCTGATATGTTTCTTTTGTATATAAACACTGGTTGCGCCGCTGCATTCACGTGGGTGTGTATGAATACATACACTATTCTTCTTAAACACGCCGGTATTGCCGCCGTTCGTATACTTTTCATGACAGCCAACATTTCGGTGCCGCGTGCAATGCATTTCGCAGTCACTGGACGTGTATGGGTTGATAATGTAAAACTTCGGATAAGTTTTCTTGCACGCACCCGTTTTTAACTCGTCTTGACTGTCGTACAGTCTGACATTAATGACAACTGAGATTCCATAGTGTGACATGATCATCACGTTCGTACAGTCTGACAAGTACAATCCTAAAGGACTTTTAAAAAAATCGCACAGTGTAAGCCCGGCTTAACTCGCCTTCATCAGGGTGTCAATTTACAAACACACTCAGAGTTCATTTAAACAATCAGTTCATCACATGACATGTCTCCCGAGCAGGTATCAAAACAACAGCAGAGAATTACTTATAAAAATCATAATCAATAAATTCAAATCAACTCAAAACACTGTAACAAATATTAAAGTCAAGAAAAAAACAAAAACATATAAGTCACAAAGGAATCAAAAATTATATCATAATTAAAAGAAACAAAGGAATTAATTACAAAAAAGGAGAAAAATCCAATTCTCCATTTAAACCTGGAAATGTTGTTGCTTGTTGTAAACTTTTTATCCCATCTCCTCTTCTTATTGACCTCGGAATATGTTCTATACAAACTATTTTCAATGTACTGGGGTTACCATGATTTTTTATCTCTATAATGTAAGGCCATGGGATATTGAGGATTACAGATTCATATAGCATTCTTATGTTCTGCTAGTCTCAGCTTTAATTTCCTTTTAGCCATCCTTATATAAAAACAACCACATGGACACTCCAGCCTATATATAGAATTAAGTTCTATTTTTCTATTGTATCAAATACTTATTTCATGCAATAAAATGGAAATTAATTATTTAACAATCATACAATGTGATTTTCTGAATTTTATTTAATTTTTTTAGATTCTGTCTCACAGTTGAGGTGTACCTACGATGAAAACTACAGATCTCTCCATTCTTTGTAAGTGGGAAAACTTGAAAAATCGGCAGAGTATCAAATACTTATTTGCCCCACTGTACATACTGTTAACATATTGAGATGACAAATTCCAATGACATGAAGTAAAGAATATTGGTTGAATTATCAATCTATACAAGAAATATATAGTATTTTAAAAATATATAAATAAAAGTTGCTGTATTTGATAAGTGACATTTTTATAATGACATTGGTTGTGGTTCGTGTGATTAAAAAATTATTTCAGTAGTATAATTTTATTGGTTCATGCATTTTAATTATGAAATAAACTCAATTCAAAAGAGATCAGATAATTCCTTCCTTATATATCATTTATATGTTTAATGATTCACATTTACTTGGAGTAAATTCTCAAACTTAGTAAAATTCTCCAAGTAAAGTAAGTAGCACTGCATATACTGTATGTCTTTAGTACTTCATGGTGATTTGACTTGATGTGCTTTGTCCAAGTTGTTACAAAAGATTAATTTGACAATACAAGCCCACACTTGGAATTTCAGCTCTGTAGTGAGAGATATGCATATGTAGCTACAAGCTACAGCAGAACATTATCCGATGTGTGGGTGTGTCTTTTCCTGAATTGCAAATTTGTTAAATTACAATTGTGCAAATCTGAGGGTGTGTTTTATCTTAGACTGTCCTTACTATGACTCATCCTGTTAGTAGCTATATAAGACTATTTTTCCATTCAAAATTATTTTTCACTTGGGAACATTAAAAGTTAGTGCTGCCTTACTAGTTTAACTGCAATGAAAACAATATTAATAATTTATTTGCACGAGCCCAATGTTGTTGTGATTATACATTAATATTTTATTTTTGTTCACTTTAAGGGAGGTATTCAAGTGAGAGAGAAATTAGAAGGTTCACAGAAGAGAAAGGTAAGTAAAATTTATATAGCACTTTATACAATACTGATTGTGTCAAAGCAGCTTGCAGTTTGACAATAATGCAAGAGGACAATAACAAAGGGTCATTTTTTTTCCAGTTAAAGTCAGTTGATTGATGATTCAGTGATGTCTTCATCCACTTCAGTTCTCTTCTAATAGTGTCTGTGCAATCAGCCAAGCGTCCCCAACTAAGCAAGGAACCAAAACTCCATCGGTGACAAAAATGGAAAAAGCCTTGGGAGAAACCAGGTAAGTATTAGCATTTATATACGTGTAATAATACAAATAATTATAGTCTGAACAAAACGAAAGAAATCCTACAAACAAGTGTTTCAGACAGCATTAATTAAATTGAGTTCATTGTGTTTTCATCTTGACATGATATTGGACCTTTGTGTATTACATGTTTGCAGATCTACAGATAATTCCAGACACAAAAAGAAAAAAGAAAAGAAAAAAAATCTAAATCTGCTCAAAGTTATCTCTTGGAATATTAATGGACTGAAAGAAAAACTTAAAGATACAAAAAAGACAAACCAACTGCTGACAATTTTAGGTGATTATGACATTGTTCTCCTCCAAGAGATCCACTTAGGTAAAAAGAGGTTGGGAAAAAAAGAAAAAAAGTCAGAGGACAATACGATCAAGTATTATTTATTAGATTCAGACTCTGATTCAGAGAATCAGGATGAAGAGGCATACACAACTAAAGTCATCAATTTATTTAGAACAAAAGGTTATGATGTAGAACAACTACAAGATCGGACATGCCAAGACCTTGGGGGGAGTGAAAAGAAGATTTATATGACAAATTTCTGTTCAAATAGCAGAGGTGTTGCCATTCTTGTAAATAAGCGACATACATGTCTGAAAACATTTTGTGAAGATGGAGACTATGCTTGGGTTTATGTTGAGATTGGCGATCAGAGGTACACATTTGTGAGTGCTTATTACCATCCTAAAGAAAAATCTAACCTCATGATGAGGATTCTCTGCAGCTTCCTCACACAGGGATCAAAAGCTTTTAAACGGCCTGTCATTGGTGGAGACTTTAACACAACACTTAATTACAGATTGGACAAAGCTAGCACAAAAGATAGTGCAGAGCATAAATCACGGAGAAAGAGCATCCGGGAAATCATGAAAACAGTGAATCTAATAGATGTCTGGAGAAGCAAAAATCCAGACAAGAAAGACTACACATACGCATGTAAAAAGCCTATGTCCAGATTAGACTATGTGTTCATGTTGGAGAAAGATCTGCATTGTGTAGAAAATTGTGATATATGGAAGGATGAAGATATGGTTCCAGAACTGTCTGACCACTACCCTATGAAACTCACTTTGACTATATAAAAAACTAGAAATTATATATCATATATCAGACAATTATTCTAGTGTAGTTATTATACTGATATAATCTGCGTAATTACTGTGCAAATTGATTTTATGAATGATTATATACATTGTAACCAACTGTCGCTTGTCAAATATCTAATGTCTTTTAATAGATGGATTATTAATATGTGGGTTTGGTGATGTGATTTAACTTTTCTTCATTACATTTCTATTGGTCATTTTATCATCTAGAAAAATAACTTTTTCCTGCTGTAATAAATTGAAATGGTGCCTTCACAATTTGGAAACATTGTAAAATTACTTTATAATGTACGTAATTAAATTTGTGTGTGAAAATATTTGTTTATTAAAAATAATTTTATCTACTTTTTTTTATAATTTCTTATGAAAACTGAATTAACAATGAATAAAAAAGTTGTTCAATGTAATGAAGTAACTATTGTCAATAAATTGAATCCTATTGAAAAGTAATTGTTAAACAAGTTTAAATGTTGTATGCAGGAATAAAATATGTTTTATCTGGAAATGTATTCATCCAAAATAAAATAAGTATAGTGTAAACACAGTGGCTGTGTAGTGTATTTTACAAAATATTTGAGGACTTAAGTTATAAATGTATAAAATAAAAAATAAAAATCGTACATTTCTATAAAAATGAACTAGCATAAATCAACCCGTTATTTCAAAATAACCCAAGGTTGAAACTGACCATTTGACCCAGCCATGGGTTGCAAAACAACTCTAATTGGGTTTCTTTGAACCTAGCACTTGTGTATGCTATGCTTGAAGTGGACAAAAAGAAGTGCCAAATATCGACTTCCAGCTAAATTACAGCCCCCCACATCTGTGTCAACTAGGCATGGGAAGATCCCCCGATTCGCTTGGTGCATCGGCATAAAAATGTAATGATGCGATGCATCGGTTTAAAAAGTGTGCATCGGCTACAAGTTGGCATTTATATTGCGATGGATCATTTCTAACATATTTGCATCGGTAAAAACCGATTTTTATATATATATATAAAGTAGATGCACTATAATTTAGAAAGTGACCAATAAACTGTGACCAATATTTTATATGTAGATTGATTTCTCCTCTCGAAACTGTTTCTCAAGCACGTTCCCTCATCACCGCTGAGCGTGAATATGACGCATCACAACAGCATGGAGACCCGAGGAAAAACTGGGATTAAAGTCCAAAACCTTACTTGAAATAACATAAATCAATCGGTGCTAAAGTGGTTCCATAAACGACTAATTTGTGCACGCTTATTCTTAAACAGCCTTAATGTCGATCATGGATCAAATAGATCCACCATGCATGGCAAACTGTGAATATATTTGTGCTGTTTAATGTATTTGAGACGTTGTGTTTTCCTCAGTGCATAATTGACATGTCACAGATATATTTTTCATCTGTAAATGTTAGAAAGTCATGCAAACATATCCATTTTGCTGTCGGGAGTGGGTGAGGCTTACGCGAGCGAACGAGCGCTGCTATGTGCTAAACAGACGGAGTGCAATAATTCTGAGTAAAATATACATTTCGCTCAAATATTTGTTGTTGGACATTAAATGTGTCTTTTGTAGAATTTTAAACCTACATATAAGTGTATTTTTATGATAGCAGTAACTGTAAAGGGACTAAATCAAACGGAAGCTTACAGTACTAATTGCTAAGCTCAAATGAGTTAAAGGGATGGTTCACCCAAAAATGAAAATTCTGTCATCATTTACTCACCCTCAAGTAGTTCCGAACCTGTATGAATGTGTTTGTTCTGCTGAACACAAAGGAAGATATTCTGAAGAATGTGGGAAACAGAGCAGTTCTGGGGCACCATTGACTTCCATAGTATTTTTTTTTTTTTTTCCAATGGTGCCCCAAAACAGCCTGGTTACAAAGTTTCTTCAAAATGTCTTCCTTTGTGTTCGGCAGAACAAAGACATTCATACAGGTTTTGAAATAAACCTCTTTTTTATTTATTTTATTATTCAGTTATTTTTAACTTTTAATTTAGTTATTTTAATGCTTTACAGAGTTGCCAATCATTCTTACTTTTCCAATACAAATAAGAACAATCTACCTTTTCATAACTGAATTAAAAAAGTTATGACCAGTCTTGAAGAAAAAAAAAATTAGGTGACTACATTTTTAAGACTAGTCTAACCAGTTTATGCAACCGGTAGTCTCCCAGCATAAGTTGCCACAGTGACTAAGCTTGATCTAGGCCTGTGTTAAATTTGCTTTATGGAACCAAATCATTTGAGAATGAATCAGACTAACTGAAATAAGCCTGGCGTATTTGGTTAACTTGTTTTATGAAACAGGCCTCGAGGCATTAAAAGTGATCATATTTTCTCCATTGCATCGAATCGCATTGTGTTGAATCGAATTGAATTGAAATCGGATAGCACTGCATCGTAATAGGGGTGTCGTATTGCATCACATCAGTGCTTCATATGTATCTTTAATGTATCGTATCGTTGGCTATTACTATAGTAAGCAGCTGAATTTTTTTTTAATTTACTCTACATTTTAAAGTCTCTCAAAATAATATGTATATCGATATCTCTGTGCTTAGGATCTTAACATCAACAATAGATTTAAAGCAAGAAGTTTTAACATTTATATTCAGTAGGTAAAAATCATCACAGCTTTTTAAACTTTCATTTCTGAAATATTTTCATTGTTTTTAAACCACAGTTGCAACAGTGACCAACAGAAATGTAGTTTGTCATGATGTTCATGCACGCAACCTCAGCCTAAGGGCAAACACAGCATTACAAGCTAACATGCAAAAGATACAAGCTAACTGCAACTGATCCAGAATGCAGCAGCGAGAGTAGTCTTTAATGAGCCAAAAAAGCTCATTGTTACCCCTCTCTTCATCAGGTTACACTGGCTACCAATAGCCGCTCGCATCAAATTCAAGGTACTGATGTTTGCCTACTAGACAACAACTGGCGCTGCACCAATATACCTAAACTCACTAGTTCAAACTTATGCGCCCTCCAGAAGCTTGGTTTCTGCAAGTGAACGACGCCTTGTGGTGCCATCACAAAGAGGTACCAAATCCCTCTCACGGACCTTTTCCTGGACTGTGCCCAGCTGGTGGAATGACCTCCTGATCTCAATTTGAACAGCTGAGTTTTTAGCCATTTTCTAAAGACACATCTTTTTCACCAGCACCTCACCAACTAATACTAACACTTACCTATTCTATTCTATTCTATTTATAAAAAAAACTAAACAAAACAAAAAACCTAGCTTTATGTACTGTGCCGGGCTAACTGAGACTTGTCATGGCACTTGTATACTGCTACACTCTCGATGGTCTGATTGCTTCTGTTGTTCTCCTCATTTGTACGTAGCTTTGGATAAAAGCGTCTGCTAAATGCTTAAATGTAAATGTAAAAGAGACATGCAAACAATATGCAAACTCATTGATAACAACCTGAAGATATCCAAGCATCTCAGAACAGACTGATTTGAGAAAGGGCATTTTAAAATAGGGGTTTAAAAAAAAAAAAAACTGGGTGGATTTTTTTATCATTATAGGATGGATGTGTACACACACTTCCAACACACATTTATGTTCAAACAACAACAAAAGTAAATTTTGCATCCGATGACCCCTTTAACTAAAAATTATGTTTGCTTAGGCATATATTAAATATCATACATTCTTGTTGCAGCATTGAACATCATACATTCTAGATCAGGAGATTCAGTTCCTGGAGGGCCGGAGCCCTGTGGAGTTTAGATGCAACCCTAATTAAACACACCTAATCCAGCTAATCAAGTCCTTCAAGCTTATTTGAAAACTACATGGTCTGTGTGTTGGAGCAGGGTTGGAGAATCACAATAACCGTTTGTACTGTAGAAAACACAGTAGCCTATTATGCACTGTACAGATTGACAACACATTGCACTGGAAGCAGGGCTGCCAGCCAATTACAGTACGTTACCCTGATCTTGTTGATATTCTGTTACATATTTGCAGTGAATAAACAATACTGTATTCTTTAATAACAAATTAAAAAATCTTCAGAAGGTCCAAAAGACACATCTGTAGCAAAATGTGAAGAAACATATTAATTTAAAGGTTTTCCACTATATATCTTCAGTTTCAGTGCCTACCCAAAATTATTGATGCTAATTTTTATTATTTTATGTTTGAAACAGCTTAATAAAATTCATGTAAGATACCCTGGTGTCATTATACTGTGAAATCTTTCATTTCTTGTTAATTTCTCAGATGGTAATTAAGGAATGTAACATGGGTTTTGTTTCTTGTTCATTGTTTTCATGTTGTATGGAAGTTTAACGTGTAGTTCTTAATCTGTAGCAACCGCTACAGATTGTCCAGGCAGAACAATAAATCACTCGGTTCATGTCCACAATAAACTTCTTTATGTGCTTAGGATCTTACAATAGATTTAAAGCAAGAAGTTTTAACATTTATATTCAGTAGGTAAAAATCATCAGTTTTTGAAACGTGCATTGTGGAAATATTTTTGTTGTTTTTAAACAACAGTTGCAACAGTGACAAACAGAAATGTAGTTTGTCATGATGTTCATGCACGCAACCTCAGCCTAAGGGCAAACACAGCATTAAAAGCTAACATGCAAAAGAGACACGCAAACAATCTGCAAACTCATTGATAACAACCTGAAGATATCCAAACATACATCCAACTCACTTTGAATAAAAAACTGTGTGTCTCTTGCTTTCACTTTCTTGTACTTTTACTTTAATTTTTGATTTAGTATATTTAAATTACTTTATTTAAATTATTTATTATATTTATTTATTATAAAGATAAGGACGAAGTTATACAGTATATGAGTCCAGCAGATGTAAGTTTCTTTAGATTTATATACATATTCACTTCAAATCGACTATCAGATAAAGCAAAGTTAAATATCTCCTCACAATATTTAAACAGTTATATGTACAGTCTTATTTATCGTGTTTTATGTTGGAATGGATGTGTGATCGAGATTACGTGCACATTAAGCACTTCAAAGGAATAAGCGAACATTTAGTATTGCAATATAACGTTAAGGTCGCTGCACACTGAGTCCGAAATTTTCGTATGCGTTTTTTTGTATTCGAAATCCTAAAAATTTTAGCTTGTAGTTTGAACTTTAAATAAACAGTAGTTTTTAAAGCTTGAAGCTGAAAATTTTAAGGTCATGCAGTCTATCACATAGATAGACAGAAAAGATAGATAAGAAATATTAGGTAGAATGGAAGCTCAACACACTTAAAGACTGTTTCCATCGACTGGAACAAGATTCTAGTCTTTGACAGTCAGATAGGAGCACAAACCTAATGATTGAGTAAGTCCATTACATGACACACTCAACGACTGGTGAATCACGACTGGACAAATTCTGCCAAACCAAAAAAAATTTAATAAATCTCACAATAACTTAACTCCGCAAGATATTGTACCAAAACAAACAGAGACGTCAACATACATCTGGTAGTATTTATTTGCTGTGCAAATTGTGCAGAAAAAAATAGCAGTATACGATTATTGTAATGGAGTGAACAGAGGAAGCGTGCAGACCCATATGCAAGCTTTATTTAAAAGATGTGGTCAAAAACACAAGCAGGGTCGAAACACCAGCAAACAGGTATGGCACGGGCAAAACACAAGAATAGTTCAAGGACAGATGTGATCAGGCTCCAGCGAACAATATCCAACAGGGCAAGGCAAAGAGAGATAATCCAAGTACACAGCAATAGTGCTCCAGGCAGGGGCAAACAGAGTCCAAATGGCAAGACGAAAGGGGAAATCCGAAATACACAGGCTAGAATTAGAACACTGGAGAAACAGGCAAGGCAAGACTAAAGCCTAGTTCACACTACACGACTTTACACGTCGGCAGATCGCTGTGCTGTTCAGACTACATGACTTGATTGTCTGTCTTTAAGTCGTTGTGGTGTTCACACTACATGACTCTGTGTAAATGATTCGCAACCAGGGGTTACACACTACACGAGCTGACAACAACTCTGTCACCCAACGACTCGATTCGGTCCCTAAACCACGTTTTGTCATGAAAACATGCGAGAATTGACAGTTTGCAAAGAGCTTGATTGACATGCGATCTGACCAATCAGAAGGCTTATATTATGTGCAGCCGCTGCTGCCTGTCTTCATAGAAATACATGTTAAAACGGGGTAAAAAACTTTTTCAATATAACTAAATATAAATATGTGCAGAGGGTTAAGCTGTGCTGTTGTTGGCTGCCATGGTAATGGCAATAAGCTAAGGTATTCCTTTAAAGTCTACTTGTTTTGCGCACCAGAAAATCTGTCATGTCCGGCGCTGTATGCATGGATGCAGTGCTTAAGTTAAAATACTGAGTGAGAAATAATAAAATAATATGTTTAAACGTGTGCTCTTATCATTCTGTGGACAAAATCCCATGAACTTCGCCCTGAATAGGAGCTTTATATGCACATGTGCACTCATCTGTTTTCAATGCAGGTTAACCGCGACGCTTCATGTCATCTTCCCACTCATTAAACTATGACAGGTCCTTTACTGCAAAAAGACGGTCACTGCGACACTCTAAAGTAATGAAACTATGACGCCATGTGCTTTTTAAAACCATTTTTATAGGTTTCACGTTATATTGTTGGCTCGGAAAATATGTAAATGCGCATGTCCAGTAGCCGCAGCTGTATCCCTTCTAGCCTTTAACCACAAAACAGACAGAAGAGTAGATTAACTTCGGTGGACTTCAATTTGAAAAATGGTGTGTTTCCCGGTTGAAATAAAACACGTTTATTCATATTCATTTTGTGCATTAAGTAAATATGAAAAGACAATCGGTTCACGTGTTTGAACTGCGACTTGGAGACTTGGGACTTGACTTGGACTCGTGAACAGCTGACTCGAGACTTGACTTGGACTCTTGACTCGTGAGACTCGTAGAAAACGCAAGTCATTTGGTATAGGAATTTATATTAATGTATCTCTGATGGAAACTGTCTGTCTTAAAAAAAGTTTAGATGGTATTTCTTTTCATCTTGCCTCCGTTTAATGCATATTAAAGTAGTGTTCATAACCGCAGCGCTGCTTTGTTTACAGCAGCAACCAAGGAAACGATGTTTAATTGATGTTCAAGCGCCACCTGCTGGCAGAGAGTGAATATGCATTAATTCAGCCCGTCTGCTGTTTTGTTTCGTACCGATGTTTTATGTAGAATAGTTTCACAAAACTAAAGTCAGACCATTTTGTTTTTGTATGTATGTAGCCTCTTTGTTTGGATTGTGTGGTGTTTAAAATACAGCGGTTGCCTCTAATTTTAAATTGAAAAAGAGCACAGACAAAGCCTTAGTTTGTTTATATGAGATTTATTTCATTTGTGTAATTCATTTGATTAATTGGGGTTTGTTTTAAAATTTAGTTTTGTTGTTTGACATATTTCAATTTTACAAAGAAATGTGCAGCATTTTATCTGACTATTAATAAATGGACACCTTTTCATTTCTAATTTGTCTTAAATTTTATTAAAGTTTTTTGTTGTTGTTGAGAAAATCATATCGTAAAATCAGTATTTCAAAACGGATTTAGCCTCAATTACTAGCTGAAAGAACTGTTGTTAATAAATGGAACAAAGACTTGAGACTTGACTTAGACTTGACCTCAGAGACTTGTGAACATGTCTGCGAGATACAACTATTTGAAAATCTGGAATCTAAGGGTGCAAAAAAAAATCAAAATATTGAGAAAATTGCCTTTAAATTTGTCCAAATGAAGTTCTTAGCAATGCATATTACTAATCAAAAATGAAGTTTTTATATATTTACAGTCAGAAATTTATAAAATATCTTCATGGAACATGATCTTTACTTAATATCCTAATGATTTTTGGCTGTTGCTACAAATATACCCCAGCGACATAAGACTGGTTTTGTGGTCCAGGGTCACATATATTGAAATAGCTTTATTGTTAATAAAATTTACAAGACCAAAAGATCAATTGACGCAATAGGCCCATTTGAAGGTGACATACCATGAAAATCGGACTTTTCCAGGCTTTAAGTGCAATAATCAGGTCCCAGTTCTAATGCCATGGCGAACGTTTGAGCAAAACATGCTAACTGTTCTGTCTTTGGCTGCACAGACGAGCACAGAACACCTTTTAGAGTCCCAGCCTCATAGGAGACAAGAGAGCAGTGGATTTATTGATTTATTTACTGTATATTGCTGCTGCCACACAGATCTAATATAAACAGCAGATGGGAGTTTTACTTAATCACGGTGAAGGAGAAAGTCAAAAGGCACTTCCTCTAAATAAGTTCCATTACAACACAATTTCTTGGTTTTACTCGCCTGTATTTTCTCTTTCAGCTTCTACTTACCTCTCACTGAAATCTGAGAGAATGGGAGCTCTACCATTGTGGAGATGAAGACTGGGCTCTGGCATTTGCCCAAGGTCTGGCAGGAACCTCAGCAATAGAATGGCCATGATGGCAAAAATTAAAAAGGGGCAACCAAAAGAAGTATGTACATATATACAATATGTACACATCCCTCCAGAAGCAGTACCACCGGATGCAAATACTGCTTCCTCAAGCCAAGGCGCAAGATGCAACACAAAGCTTGCTCGTTCTGAAAGATGCAAAGGCGAGAGGAGGGATGGAAGCGTCAAGACGTAGAGTGCTCTTATATGACGACCTGAAACAAAACAGAAAAAAGAACAGGTTTGTCTTTTTGGACTCTTCCCATGAGAAATTAATTATTTTTAGCTGATCTTAGGTTAACTACCTTAAACCAGTTGTGGGACATGATTTGCCCCAGACCAAGTCACCGGGTTGGCTTTTCATGTAGGAGAGCCCTGAGGAGGTGACCGCATTCTGTGCAGGAAGGACATCTAATTATTACCTTACCCTTCACATTTGCTCTCTTTGTTCATGTTACGTTCGTTGGACATTCGAGGACCATGACGAAGTGGTCTGGGTGGTCCTGCCATTACAGCATCCTGATGATTTCTGGCATGCTGGGACCTTTATTCGCCAGGATGATCTCTTTTGAAAGGGGGTTTGGATGATCAGGCTAGAACACAGACAGATCTTATGATGTTTAGATGGAGGTGGTTTCCCAAATAGGGATTTGTGTTAATTATGTTATATATATATATATATATACACACACACACACACACACAGTATATACACAATGCATTCAGAAAGTATTCATACCCCCTTCACTTTTTTCAATTTTGTTATGTTGCAGCCTGATACTACAATTGTTTAAATTACATTTTTTTAATTTACATCCTAATTTTGGAGGGTGACCACGTTTACATTATTTTTTACAAGAGAGACATTAAAAAAGGGCTTTGTTCAAAATAAAATATAGTTAAAGTTACAATGGAAAAACCTGGAAGGTTGTATGAAATATAATGTTTTACAATTTTTATGAAATTAATGACAGTAACAGGGTTGATGTCACAGTCACAGGACTGACCAGAGTAACAGGGATGACAGGAAACACATTCTTCAGCACACTGCACATATTTGCTTACATAATACTGTAAAGTTTTACCTATTTAAATTGCAGTATATTCAGTTTCAGTTTCAGTTTGATTTATTTATATAGCACATTTAAAAACGACAGAGCCGACCAAAGTGCTGCACAGTAAAGCAAAATTTAGCCAATAACCATTACACAAAACAAAACAAAAAACAAGTAATACACCACACTAAATATACACACAATAAAACTGTATACAGCAGTTACTCCAGCCCAAAAGCCTTTTTGAAAAGGTATGTCTTTACTGATGATTTAAAAACCTGAAGAGAAGTGGCTGATCGCAAGTAAAGAGGCAAGTTATTCCACAACTGAGGCGCTGCCACAGAAAATGCCCGATCTCCCTTAAGTTTTAATCGTGTCTTGGGAACAGACAACAACAAAGTGTTAGATGACCTTAAAGGCCTGTTGGTATGATAATGGGAAAGAAGATCAGATAAATAGCTTGGTGCCGAGCCTGTGAGGGACTTATAAACAAATAATAATATCTTGAATTTGATTCTATATTCAATAGGAAGCCAATGCAAACCAACCAAAACAGGAGTAATATTTTCCCTCTTCCTAGTTTTTGTTAAAAACCTGGCTGCAGAATTTTGAACCAGAATTAATATTGTAATTAGATAATGCGTCCATCTGTTTGTCTGTGTCCCCTCACAGAACTTCAAATATACTGATCTGGTTCAATTATTAGGCAAGGAAGATGATCAGATCTTGGTCTTTCTATGATCATGTGAAACCAGACCAAGATCTTGATGCTGAAATTTGGTTTCACTTTCTTGAAGATTGCAAGACTGGGGCGAGGGTCTGCAGTCACCTTGCTGCTCTTATTTGTAAAATGAATTTACATAGATGCATTATTGAAAAAAGAGTTTTATTGAGACTGATAATCCTATCCTGGTCATTAACATCAACAATAGTAATAGTAACAATACCAACAATACTAACTAAAAATGTAACTGATGCTCATATGCCACTGAACGATATAGGCATTAGCGCAATAATACACCCAGGGTGACCTTTAAACATGTTTGCATTTTACACAGACAATCTTAATCTATGTCATCCCCGTTACCCACGTCAAAACCTGTGACTCTTAAAAGTAACAGGGCTGACAGTAACAGGGTTGATGCTAATAGTCAAGTTCACAAAAGCATAAGATTTGAAAGGATTTTATTTGTAGACATTGATTATATTAAATGTAAAATGATTGTTTAAATTTACATTTTAAAAAATGGTAACAGTATTGACATTGCATGATCCCCCCACCACCCCCCTCAGTCAAGCCTAATAAATCATCAAAAATAGAACATTATAGAATTGAGAGAGAAACATGCTTGTGTTTTTCTGGTTGAGAGATGATGTTAAAAATGCAAAAAAGGTGTGCACATGCCACAAAACCAAATTGGGCTCAGGTGCAGGACAAAAAGGACAAGCTGAAGCCTGTGCCTGATGAAGACCTGATAGTCGAAACGTTGCAATAAAATTTCGTATGGAACAGTTATATCAGTGTGTGGACATTTACTGTTGTATTTTGCTCGAGAGATGATGTTACCTCCTAGAAGTGATGTCCGTTGAATGTTACAGGGCTGACATGAAATCAGGGGACACCAATAAAATGATTTATATTTTATAGAAATGGTGTATACTTATGCCAAAAACATTGCTTACCAATGAGACTGTATTTAGAACAATGATTTTTTTATTTCATTTTGCCAATTAAAAGTCCTGCTGAAAAATAAAAATCATAGTGAGGGACAGGCCAAAAACCTTCAGCATAAATGATATTTAAATTATTTAAAATAATATTTAATTGCCATTAATTTGATGTAATATTGATGAAAGAATACATAGTATTGTTGTTTTTACATCGCAAATTTATTTGTTGTTATATTAAATAATATCTATGTTTGATTATTTCTTATTATACCTGAAACATGCATGTAAACGCAGCCCCACCTTAAACATTTTATTAACCAATTCTACCTTGAAAATTGTTGCCATCTGCCATTTTGTCCAAGATTGTGAAAGAATTCTGTATGTTTGGGCCATTTAAAATTCTTCATACAGAAATAATTTATAAAATATGTGACCCTGGACAACAAAAGCAGTCTTAAGTAGCACAGGTATATTTGTAGCAATAGCCAAAAATACATTGTATGGGTTAAAATGATCGATTTTTCTTTCATGCCAAAAAATCATTAGGAAATTAAGTAAAGATCATGTTCCATGAAGATATTTTGTAAATTTCCTACCATAAAATATATAAAAACGTAATTTTTGATTAGTAATATGCATTGCTAAGAACTTTATTTGGACAACTTTAAAGGCGATTTTCTCAATATTTAGATTTTTTTTGCACCCTCAGATTCCAGATTTTCAAATATTGACATACATCAATGGAAAGCTTATTTATTCAGCTTTCAGATCATCTCAGTTTTGAAAAATTGACACTTAAGACTGGTTTTGTGGTCACATATTAAAACAAAAATGACACAATGTAAGCAGAGATGTCTCAGGAAGGTGGTTCATGACTGAAATCAGCAGAAGATCACCATCACTGATCTCTCTATAACACAACACTCCCACCTTCTGGCCTATTTCCCTTATTGCCTTGAGTAAACCTGCTTTGACACAGTCGTGTACAATAAATACATTGTGGACATTCTAATCAATGTCATTAATACCAGTTAAGCTTTTTTAAATCGCAATCAATATATCACATCGTGATTAATATCACATTATGTGGGCCAAGAGTACAGTCAATCAGTACAGTTAAAATAAAATAAATAAATAAAAGTAACGTACTTTATCACTCAAGATGTAACTCTGAGGTGTGTAAGTCTGATAAAGCAAAGCAAGTGCTTGGGATTTGTGTTAAGAAGTCTCTGAAATTAGTTCTTCAGGAAAAGGAGGAGGAGATTCTCGTGAATCAAAATGCCGTTACTTCCTTAGTTACCGTCACTATGGTTACTGAAAACAAGCCTGACAGGATAGAAACAGTGAGTGTAACACACACACACTCTCACGCACACTCTCACTCTCTCTCTCTCACACACACACACACACAGCTTTCTGTCGTGTTGTTTTGATCGTGATGAAGACTGACCGCTCCACAGGTGAGAAAACACCGAACTCTAGCCAAAAATATTCTTGTTGTTGTTCTTTCTCTCGACGTATATATCGGCTATAAATCATTCACAGTGAAAGTTGTGTCAGTATCAGTGAAAATATTGCATGCGAGTTGTCACCAGGGTTAGTTATTGTCAGAGGGCTAATATTGGGAAAAACTATCTGCCCTGTTTTGCAGAGGAAGACATGAACGAGTCATCCAGTTACCTGCTCTTCATCAGATGCTCTCCTCAAACAGAGTAATTTGATTGTTAATATTTGAGATTCCTATTTATTTATTTGCTTGTTTGCTATTTAAAACTAAAAGGACATCAATTGATTTGACATTTTCTTAATTATATTTCCTCTAAAATAGTATATGACCATCTTTTATCTTGCCTAAAACCCTTTTGTTCCCCCAAAACAGATTTTCAGTGTCGCCGGACCTCTGTCAAGGGCTCAGCAAATGTTATTTGGAGGAGGATGTGTTTCCTGTGCTGCTGCCTGGACTGCAGGCTCTGCTCGCAGAAGCACTGAAGCACCGCTGCATGGAGGTCAGCTTTATCAGTGTTTTTCAACATCAGTTCAGTTCATAAAAAAATCAATAAAGTACAAATTGGTAATGTGCTCTACTTTTGTTTACTATTATGTCATGTATACTTTGAATACTGTTGAAACATTTGAATGGTAGCATGTCATAGTTTCTACATTAATGTTAAGCAAGCAGCACGACTTTAAGCATTGATAATAATCAGAAATGTTTCTTGAGCAGCAAATCAGCATATTAGAATGATTTCTGAAGGATCATGTGACACTGATGCTGAAAATTTAGCTTTGATCACAAGAATAAATTACATTTTAATATATATTGCAATATAAAACAGTTATTTAAAATTGTAATATTAGTTCACAATGTTACTGTTTATACTGTATTTTTTGAGCACAAAAATGTAGCAAAAGACGTTGAGCAGAAGAGACTATTAAAAACATTTAAAAAAATTGTAATGTTGTTGAACTTTTGAAAGGTAACGTTACTGTGTAGCCCAACTACATAATCTATGGATTTTCCACTGATCAGCAACATATTTAATCTTATAATATAATATATTTTTCATTGTGTTTGTTTCACATGGTTGATTGTCAATCTAGAGAAAAAAGACGGCGTTTAATGGCTGTGACTTCCTCACTGAATGGCTATACAAGTGAGTAAGAGAAATGTGGTCTTGTGTGAATAGCCAACACTTCATGGATATTTCGTTGTGACTTTTTTATACAGTTAAATGCGTTTAAATACGTTCTTTATTTTTTGCTCTTGTCCATCAGTAAAAACCCTCGTTGGACAGAGCGAACACCTACAAAATTTCATACAATTCCTTTCGTCCAGAATTGGCTTCTTGAACAGTAAGTAGATTGCCTGATAAACGTACATCTCTGTTTTCGTTTCAGTTCTGAATGTGATTTATTGGCATGACAGACATTATCACAGTCTAAATGTTCTCTCTCTGTCAGTCCCAGGCCGCACATCCCAGCTTCTCTACTTCTAACAGATGAGCAAGCTGCAGTGTTGATCCAGGCTTTCTGGAGGGGATATAAGGTAAGAAGAGTACAAAAACGTGTCACTGAAAATGCCACAGAGATGTTATTGGGTGCTTTTTTAGAGTCATAAAGGTTGAGAACCATTGCTCCAGCTGAACCACAAAATAAAATACAAACTCATGACATACACCCAACACTGTGGCGCATGTGATGAGACAAAATACATTTGAACCCATTATAATCAGCTTTGTCTCATTTCAAACCTGTGCCCTCCATAGGTCGCATTTGTCAGCCGCATACAGTACAGAGGTTGTCTTATTTAAAAAAAAGTAACCATTATAAAATCTACCATTATTTCTTGTACCATTATTTCCTAGGGTTGGGGGAAATCGATTCACATGAGAATCGCGATTCAGTCTTCTAGCGATTTGCATCAATTCACAAATTTCAAAAATTGAATTTCGAGTTAATATAATAATAAGAATAATAACAGGATGTTGTCGGAACAAAACAGAAATGTAGGAGGAAAAACAAATACATCCTGCCCCATTTTCAGCGAGGGCAAGTTATTTGGAAAAATGTTATATTAATTATTGATCATTTGTGATTATGGGAAGTAGGGATGTACCCTCTCTTCAGGAGCAGGGTTGGAGATCCTTGGCATTTAGCATAGCTCTCTCCTCAATGTTTATTAACTTTCCAATGGTTAGATGCAGCCGGTGACCGAAAGACTGTAGGCGAGTCCAATTTTTAAGCAAAACAGCCTTGACAATGTTTGCTGCATTATCTGTGGTGATACACACCTGTCGGTCCTTGCTAAGACCCCAAGATGCGAGTGAATCCTCCAGACCCTGGCAGAGTATTTCGGCATTATAGTCATCTGGAAAATATGACATCTGCAAGCATCTACTTTGAAGATCCCACTCCTCGTTGATGTAGTGAATAGTGAGGCTCATATATGGCTCGGATATGGCTTTCCACGGCACTCTTCATAAAGCTGAAGCAGTTCAGTTTGGGAAATGTATTTTCTGCCTGGGACTTCATACCTGGAGTCAAGTGCTTTAATTAATTTCTTGAACCCGTCTTGCTCCACTGCACTAAGAGTTGGGTATTGTTAAAAAATTTCGATATCAATACGATACGTTTACTTTGATGTTGATACTGGTTCCTGAATAATACTTTTTCCGATATCAATTTTATGAAATATATTTTAACAAATTCAGTTTGTTGATGTTTTACAGACTCAAAGACTCATCTACTGAGCCACTGCACAAAGGAACAAAATGTAACTAAATAGTTTTAAAAAAGTTCAAAATAGTTTTCAGTGCAAAATGAACAGTTTCAAGTCAGTATGTAAGGCTCACTACTATATACTCAAGATCTTTAAATCTCTCAGCAGTTCTTCAAAAAATAGCACGTCTGCTTTTTCAGGAGACAGACAAGCCCACTCCAACCTGTCCCCCTTACTTTGTTGCCAAATCAGAAAGCATTGGCAGTGTCCTTGTAAGTAAAGAAAAAAAAAGTAAAGAAATAAAGAAAAATATAAACCACTATTGAGGTAAATGCAACCAAGTTCTTTTTCTTCTAAAAGCATGTTTTAACACAATAATAAGTTTAATGCGAGTTAAACTTGATTAGTTGCTGTCAGCTTTAAAGCATTTTAGCATTGATTTAGCTAGCTATATATAGCTATACATCCAAACTATATCTAACGTTATGTAGATCCCAGTTTATAGGACTAAGTCACCGCGCACAGAAACGTTAACTTAACTAGTACAAAAGCCTGTACCACAACAGGTTAGCTGATTTTGTTTGTTTGCTAAATGTTAACCTTACCTGTCGGAGTCCCAGTCATAGCACAGCTGTCTTCATGAGCAGTTTTGGATGAGGACTCGTGTGGTGGGCACGGTGAAGGAGGCTCTGTGGCAGGAGGACACTGAGACGATGACTGCACCGGCTTGGTTTTCTTGTAGTCGAAGACGGGGCGAGTTTCTGCTCTTAAGTTTATTCTGTGCGCTGTCAAGTATCTTGGCAGCAATTATATCTTGTTGCAAATATTGCATTGCGCACTGTTGTCGTCTGGTGAAACACCACACTTTTGATCTTTTCTACATTTTTTACATCTATGGGGTTGGGATGTTTATACACGTGTGAGCCACATCTCTGGGCCACATCTAACCAGCGTAAACTAGGGTTTTTCCTTGATGCCTTGCCACAGCCAATCACCAGCACTTAATTTAGGCACATCAAGCATGCTGCATGCTTACTGGCTCACAGACGTTGGCAAGATTAACCCCTAGAGTATCAAAATTGGGTACCGAACGAAAATACTTTTTTTGATACTCTAAGATATTGAGGCAATTCGGTGGGTGCCTAAATGGTTTCAAACTCGATACCCAGCCCAGTTTAGGGGCATCATATCCTTTGCTATAAAGTAATATGCTGCTCTTGTTATATCCTGCGTTATTTGGAACGCTTTTCATAAGAAGTAATGGCTATTAAGGGTGACACAATCGATTCCTGCTTTGGTACAGCAGGAGCTATGAGGGCTACTTGTTGACGGAGAAACATCGACCACATTTTCATGCTTTCAGTGTGGTCGCTGGGATGGTAATTTTGTAGGTGATGAAAAAAGTTGGTTGTGTTGTCAATCTTGGATGGCACCAGCTTCTGACATATTTTGCAGATCACTTTAATCTGCTCCTGATCGCTTTTAAAATAGCCAAACCACTACCATATAACCGCAGTCATGCTACATTTTTTTTGGACTGTTTTCTCATCTTTGGAGGATAACACAAGGTTAGTTTCACATTTACTTTACTTGCTGGTTCCACTCATTTTTGTTTCCTTGTGTCAAGTTCTGTGTTAAGACACTCTTCTCTTGCTTTGGCAGTAGAGACATTATTACTACATGCTTGAAAGACATGTTTATATCCCTCGTATTTTTGAATAATTATTTCTTGCTCCTCCGCGGAAAAATATACAGCTCTCGCTCTATCCATATTGAACGCGATTGCTTGTTCGGTGTCGACGTCACTCTTTTATGTGCACTCGCCCGTGAAGTAATCATAGCTTAAGGATCAAAGCCCAAGTTGACAGAGTAAGTTGATGAGCTGCGTCATGGTACCAATTAAGCCTGATTGCATCGGTTTGGTTTTGTCAGCTCAAAACTAATCCTATAACACTGAGTTTGTTCAGCCACCATCATGGTACAGGCCCCAGGGGTTGTCAAAGTCAAAGACACAACATACACCACGTGCCTTCCTCCGGTCCCTAACATTGATAAAGCTATTATGCAAAAACATAATTCCAAAGACTACAATCACCAAAAAGCTTTGTTTTGGGAAATATAATGCAGACAAGTCTAAAATGATATAATAACCAAGCAGGATCAACCAATGAGTCACATATATCAGAATTTAATCCAGAACAAGGCAATAAAACATGCTTCAAAGACAGTGCATCCTAAAATTAGGCGGGTAGGTCTTGTGATAATAAAAACGTATGTGTCAGCCTAGAGTGTGAAACATATTGCAAACATTTTTAAAATGATATACTTACCAAACAGAATCAGCTGATGATTCACAGATATTAGGTGGTCCTGATTAGTAATCTGATAACTTTGTGGTCGCTACAACATACTCCATACTCATTACATTCCTTGTTTTATGCTGATACTGGCAATATCTCCATTTTTAATTTCCATTATTTTGTTTGTCTCCCATTTTGAAGTAGAAATCACGTTCTGGACCCCCTCTCCCTAGTACACAGCGTAAACATTATGGAACATATTGGACATTATTGAGTGCACTCATTCAATCCCACAATGCACAGCAATAATGAGTGTACAACTGATATATGCTCAACGGCTTGAGAATACTCATAATGCAGTAATAATAATCCAGAATACCCATAATGCACTGAGTCGCACACACAATGAATTGCCATGTCTTGCCAGTAGATGGTGCCCGCAGCTGAATCATCCTTTCATCCATTAATTTTACAAAGTGCTCGTGCATGATGTACAGTGTAAAACAGTACAGATATAAATTATTTTTAAATTGATTATTAAATTGTTTGATTAGGGTTTATACATAATTTCCATGACAGAGTTCAAGGTAAATCTTTTAATCTTACTACTGGAGCTGTCGGTTTGCCAGTTTCAAATGATTATTAAAAAGCAATCATAAACTATACAAAGGCGCCAGTCCTTCTGGTGCACTCAGTGTCCAAATTCACTCACTCATTTTCATTTCCTCTTTCAAGTTAACTGTATTAGTGGCCTAATGTAGGGAATGGTGAATGAGGGTGTAGGGGGCAATTTCGGATTCAGCCCTTGTATGTCTCCCCCATCTAACACACCTGATTCAACTCATTAGTAGAGACTTTGTAGAGACCTTAATTAGGTGTGTCTGAAAAGGGAGACATACAAAATGTGCAGTGCTGGGGGGTCCTCCAGGGCAGGTTTGAAAACCCCCGAGATAGATTACACTAGCTAGATTCACTGTTTAGATGTGCTCAAAACATCACCTACTGGTCGTGTAAATGCAACAAGAACAACAAAAACTGAAACTGACTCATACGGAGGCATGAATAAGACTCCTCTCGTCTTTGAAGGATCTCGTGTACCCTAAAGCATCTGTTTTTCCTTTGACCTTTAAAGTAGTAAAAAGTAGTAGAGTTGTGTATGCTAAATTATGTCAACATATTGTTTTTTCAGGTGCGTGTGCGTCCAGATGTCCAAGAGTTAAGGCAGTGGCAGAGAGAACTGCGGGAAGAAAATTGTGACATCAACAAAACAGTTCAGGACTTCTGGGCACGTCAGGAGAACAGAGGTCAAAAAACAAGCTAAATACTCTCTGAAAATCCTTCCACAACACAATTACTGAAAATAATGTGACTCATTAAAGTTGTATTTGCTTAGAATATTAAATATTTGAACTTGACTAATTTAGTTATTTGAACTGTTTGTTTAATTAGAATATCTCCATGAAAGTAAAGTGAAAGTCTCAGTTACTAGTGTAAATCTGGTTCCTTGAGAAGGGGAATGAGACACTGCGTCTGACAAGATGCTATGCGGAACTCCATCAGCGTGACCAGTGTCTGAAGCATGTGTTTAAACTAGGGCTGTCAGTCGATTAAAATTTTTGATATAATTATTAACATGATTAATCTAATTAATCGCAAAATAATTTTGACTGTGAAAATACCCACAAAAGATTGTTTAAAGCTATTTTTGTGTACAATTTTTTATTTTATTTGATTCAACAAAAAAATAACACTTATTACACATAAACATTTAAGTTACAATGGCCTAACATAAACTATGGAATATAAAAGAAGGTAATTTGAGAAACATCTCAGTATTTTTTGTTCATACAACCAAGTCATTAGTAACCAAAACAGCTTTGTTACCAGTCTTCAAAATACATTCTTTTATATTTCACAAAAGAAAGGTTTGAAACGACATGAGGGTGAGTAAATGATGAGAGAATTAACATTTTTGGGGTGAACTAGACCTATTGGTCAGGGTATCTTTTGGTCATTAGATTTTTTTTTATTTAAAATTGAAAGTAGAAAAATGAAGAAAAATATAGTCGTATGGTAAAATGTATATTTTTATTTGTGTACATTCAAAATTACTACAAAATGTCATGCCTTTAAAAAATAAAGATAACAACATGTGCTCCTTTAGCTTGTCTCGGTCTCCTTGAACATCGTATGCCACAAACATGAACCAATACGAATACTTGATGCGCCTATTTTTAAAAGTCTACATTTAGGTAATTTGATGTTAAATTAATTATTTAAGTAACTTTAGAATAAATCACAGTATGTATCATGCTAAAAAAGTGATTTAATTATTACTCAATATTAAAAAAATCTAATGACTAAAACATACACTGACCCCCATCCCTTTTTATTTTTATTATAATTTATTTATTTGTTTTATGAAATTCTACTCTAAATAAGAAACTGCCAAGAGGTGGCGGTAATTTGTCTTAATTTGGGGCCAGTGCCTTAACTGCATTAAAATATTTTAATCGCGTTATTTTTTCAACATGTTAACATGTTAAACTGACAGCCCTACTTTAAATATGACAGTGTTATTGGCCAACAACAGTTCATGATGATACTACCCTTGCAACCATCAGTATAAAAGGTACCTGTAGTACGTCTTCAACTTATTTAGCCTTGTTCAGACTGTTGGTCCAAATCCGATTTTTGTTCATATCCGATTGGAATCTGATCTAAATGATTGTCTATCCAAAGTAGAATAATAATAGAAATTTGTTCCCCATAGTGTCTTGTCAGACGCAGTGTGAGTTCCCATTTGAAAGTGAATGTCTTAGTTACAAGTGTAACCCTGGGGCCAGTTGCATAAACTTAGCCACCATGTCTTTAAGAACTAGTTTGACCAACTAGCAGTTGCCAAGGGGTAATCAGTCTTACTTTTCCAATACAAATAAGACCAATCTGCTTTTTCATAACTGAATTAAAAAAGTTATGACCAGTCTTGAAGAAAATAAATGAGATGACTACAAAGGGGCAACAAAGGGCTGAAAAAGCAAGAAATTTTGAAAAGATTCAGCTGGGAGAACATCTAGCAACTAATTAAGTTAATGGACATCAGGGGCCGTATGTATAAAACTTCTCAGAAATACTCTTAATAGTCTTAAGCTTTGACTTAAGTGTCAAAAAATTCTTAGTAAAAAGTTTCTAAGAGTAGGAGACTTTTATAAAGAAGCTAAAAGCAACTTTCAGTAAAGTCTAAGATTGATTCTTAAGTGTTGACTCCAGTTGTGAACTAAGGACTACAATGATGTCAACACAAAATGGCTGACATATAGTGGAACGAAATGTCATGTCTCGCAGGACCACAGTGCTACATACTAGTTAACCCTTTAGGCGCCAGGGTTTTTTTTTTTTGAAAAATGCTGGATTTTGACATCAACATTTCAAAAGCTTGTGGCTTGAAAGGGCTTAAAGATAGAGATCTACTCTAAATTAGAAAAATGTTGGGCATGACCTAAAGTTTATGTGGGGTGTAAATATACTCATCTAATTTGCATATTATGATGTCATCAGGGGCGGCCCTCTTGAATTTCATAATATTCAGGAAATATTAGATTTTGAAATTATTTGCATGTTTTGTTTTGTTTTTTTGGTCTTTTTATCCTCATTCCAAATGATCAGAAAAGAGGAAATCAACAATAAAACAGGAAAGAGTACTAAATTACTATATACTATATAGTAGTAAAACGCATGTGAACAGTAACCTACTTTTTGATCAGTTCATCAGTAATATTCAGGAAATAATAGATGTTTACTGGATGTTTGAACTTATTAGCATGTTTTTTTTGTTTGTTTTTTTGTCTTTTTATCCTCATTCCAAATTATCAGGAAAAGAGGAAATCAACAGTAAAACAGGAGAAAGTAGTAAATTATTACTTTATTACTGTGCCATAGTAAAATACATGTGCCTATTTTTTGATCAGTTGACCAGCAATCTGCCCAATCAGGTATCTAGGTGACAGTTTATAGTTCTTGAGAGTAGGGCACAGACCTGCCCCTCACTGACTGCACCTGTACTGCCTGCCAGCGGCCCTTTGAGCGCACGCGATCAGAAAAAAAGATGCAATCTGGCTGATCATCAGCAACGCGATGCCTCTCCTATGGACACTAAGACCACGTCCACCCCTGCCACCCCCATCCCCGTTGGGCAAAGGGTCCAAATGATCACTTGATGGTGCTTCGTGAACACTCTCGCCTTTTACGGCGGCGCCATTGGGCTGCACAGATGTACCGGGAGATGCACGATCATTAGACGGCCAATCGTCATTTCCAAAAGGCAAATATTCCCCTTCAGAGTCAGAATAGGTGAATAACATTTGCAACACATCCTCACGGTACAACTTTCATTAGCCATTTGGCGATTTTCTCTCACAAATCTTACAATTTCCTTGCACGCTATGAACTGAACTGCTTCCGCATCAATGACACGATAGCTCACTTGCTCCGCTATTTCCTCGAACAATTTTGGTCTAGAATCGAAGTACTACATGTCTGCCATCTAGTGTTAGGGAATACAAATGAGATATTACACTATATTAGGAACTACAGTCTATTTAATGAAGTACGACGTCTTTGGCGCATAGAGGGTTAAACATATATGAGCAAACAACAATAGAAGTATAAGAAAAAACAATTATAGACCTACACAACATTTAGCCATCTGACTATACATATACCTTAAATAGTTGACTATACATACACAAACTGAGACTTTACAAAAACTTAACATAAATATTGTAAATGAAATTGTGCAAAAGATGTTTTGTACATTGTGCAAGAGAGATATTTTGGAGGAAGCAGCGCATAGTGCAAGATGATTTGTAGTGCAATGCACAAGTAAACATATATTATCAAATTGAGTCTGTTTGAGGGAGTGTTCATAAAAAGTGTCTAGTATAAATTCAGAGAAAAGAGAAAAGTGTGGTTTGTATAGCCCACTCACCTGTGTCATGAATCCGGGTCCACGATGCTCCCTCTCACCACCAGAGGTCACTGTCTCCCGGATTCAATTCCCCAAACTCCACTCACCTCATTATTGTTTAATTTGCCCCAGCTGTGTTCCTGATTGCCGTCCCTACTTAAGCTCCCTGTGTTTTCTGTTCTGGGCTCGTTTGTCTCACTTTTTCCAGGTATGCCTGTGATTTATGTCTGCCCTGTGCCTCGTGTATGTCTTGTTTTCAGTGCTTGTGTTTTCTCTGGCTTTTTCCCCTTCGGGGTGGTTTCAGTTGTGTTTTTGTTTATTTTATAATTTGTTAATAAAGAAGATTCCTTTTGCCAGCATTTGAGTCTTCGTCTCTCCCATCCCGTGACAGTACAAACGAGCCATTTGAAGACTCAGCGGGCAATGGGAATCTTCTTGTACCCAGCTCCTGGTCGACAGAGGAACCAGGCCCCAGCCAGTGGGCCGCATCCTTGCCCACAAAACAATCGCCCTTTTGGGTTGTACGCCGAAGACCTCATCCACCTGTTTTTAGCGGGCCTGGATGAGCCTGTCAACCGGGAGGAGCTGGGGGAAATAGATACGTGGTCCTATTGGGAGATGGTCGACCAGGTCATCTATTTGAAGGAGGTGGAGCTGCGGGAGGGTGCCCCCCTCCCAGTCTGGGCTGTTGCTCCAGAACCTCCTCGGATCGTGCCAGCCACTTCCAGAATCTCGGGGTTTTTCTTTGGGCGCCCCGGGCTGAGACGCAGCGTTGAGGATCCTCTGCTGATGTCGGTGAGGAGAGCGGCGGTTCCCGCTCACGAAGTTCCCGAGGCGGCGGCACCCGCTCACAGGGCTCCCGCGCCCGCTCACGTTCCTCTCGAGGCTGCGGCGCCCGCTCACAATGCTCCCGAAGCGGCGGTGCCCACTCATGATCCTCTCGAGGCGGCGGTGTCCGCTCACGATCCTCTCGAGGCGGCGGTGCCCGCTCACAAAGCTCCTGAGGCGGCGGTGCCCGCTCACGTTCCTCTTGAGGCGGCGGTGCCCGCTCACAAAGCTCCCGAAGCGGCGGTTCCCGCTCACGATCCTCTTCAGGCGGCGGTGCCCGCACACAAAGCTCCCGAAGCGGCGGTGCCCGCTCACGATCCTCTCGAGGCGGCGGTGCCCGCTCACAAAGCTCCTGAGGCGGCGGTGCCCGCTCACGATCCTCTCGAGGCGGCGGTGCCCGCTCACAAAGCTCCCGAAGCGGCGGTTCCCGCTCACGATCCTCTCGAGGCGGCGGTGTCCGCTCACAAGGTTCCCGAGGCGGAGGTGGCCGCTCACGATCCTCACAGGATCCCCGAAGCGGCGGGGTCCGCTCACAAGGTTCCCGAGGCGGCAGTAGCCATTCACGATCGTCCCGAAATGGCGGTAACCGTTCACGATCGTCCCGAAACGGCGGTAACCGTTCACGATTGTCCCGAAGCGGCGGTGGCCGCTCACGATCCTCACAGGATCCCCGAAGCGGCGGTGTCCGCACACAAGGTTCCCGAGGCGGCGGTGTCCGCTCGCGATCCTCCCGAGGCGGCGGTGTCCGCACACAAGGTTCCCGAGGCGGCGGTGTCCGCTCGCAGTCCTCCCGAGGCGGTGGTGTCCGCTCACAAGGTTCCCGAGGCGGCGCTGGCCGCTCACGATCCTCACAGGATCCCCGAAGCGGCGGTGTCCGCACACAGGGTTCCCGAGGCGGCGGTGTCCGCACACAAGGTTCCCGAGGCGGCGGTGTCTGCTCGCGGTCCTCCCGAGGCGGCGGTGTCCGCACACAACGTTCCTCTCAAGGCGGCGGTGTCCGCTCACAAAGCTCCCGATTCTCCCGAAGCGGCGGTGTTCGCTCACAAAGCTCCCGATTCTCCCGAAGCGGCGGTGTTCGCTCACAAAGCTCCCGATTCTCCCGAAGCGGCGGTGTTCGCTCACAAAGCTCCCGATTCTCCCGAAGCGGCGGTGTTCGCTCACGTTCCTCTCGAGGCGGCGGCGCTCGCTCACGTTCCTCTCGAGGCGGCGGCGCCCGCTCACAATGCTCCCGAGGCGGCGGCGCCCGTTCACGATCCTCTCGAGGCGGCGGTGCCCGCTCACAAAGCTCCCGAAGCGGCGGTTCCCGCTCATGATCCTCTCGAGGCGGCGGTGCCCGCTCACAAGGCTCCCGAAGCGGCGGTCCCGCAGGATGGAGGGGAGAGGGGCACCAATGATCTTTGCAACTGTAGCATTTGGACCAATCAGACACAATTTTGCATTGGATTTAACAAATTAATTAGTTATGAGATTAACAAATAGCCACAGACCCCTCACCCAATACACATACTGGGTGCCAGTATGTCTGTCAATGACTTCAGGCCCCCGGTTACATGGCAACCGATCTGATAACACTAGTTTTATTGCTCAAAGGAATGCTGGCAGAGCAACACTCACTTCATATCCCCATAGGAAAGAGATATAACAAAGAGACTCTTCTCTAACGAATTAATAGAAAAACCTTTCTTTGAATGAACACACATATCTTCAGGTCATTGTGTATATTATTACTGTTCTTGTATATGTTCTTTTGTATTGTATCCTGTTTTATGCATGCTTATGATAGATCACTAGTTAATATTACCTCACTTATACCATGTTTGGTCTCTATCAATTCGTCTTCGGATGATCTAATTGAGAGTGTATATTATATGTTGATACCTATGCAACATATAAGTGTTCTAAGAATCTTTAATAGTTTGTATATCAACTTCCAATCCAGCTCATATGCAAATATGCTCATATGCGAATCTTTTAGATTCTGAGAAGACGAGGATGTGAGCTAGAACTCTTCTAGACCCTTAAGTTTTTGTGCCAGGCCTTGCAGCCTTGACTTTCCATTCAACAAAGGATCCTCGGATCTCAGCAGATCTCTTTCTTAGCTCTTTTTCCCTTTCTACCTGGGAAGAAACTCCCAATTACCACAGAGCCAGAATAACATCTTTTGGAGTTCATCACCCTTCAAACCCGGAAGAACTTGAAGAACTCCAACACCACCAAACCTTGAAACCATCAAGATTTTCATCCGAGACTGCATCCGGACACTCGTCAATGACCAAGGCAAAGCAAGTATCGTACATTTAACTAAACGAAACAGAGGTTTAGTATAAGCTATAGACCCCGTTATAAACAGTGCTGATGGTTTTACTCAGGCTGTTAACTGACTCTTTCCATAACTGCATTCTCTGGTTTCTCTAATGGCTTCATTCATCCACTTTAGCTCCTCTTTGTATGTTCGCGTGAGTGTATGTTTATTCATTTGTTTAGATTAGTTATGTGTGTTAGCGTTTAGTTAATAAAAGTAATGTGCACAAATTACATGAGTTTCTGGTTCTGCCTTGCAAATTAATGTCTCTTTACGATTTTGACCCTCGCTACATGCTCTAATTTCTTAGAGTTGATATGAACTTAGACTGAATGTTCGCTGGAAGAACAGATAAGTTGATGGCAATTTAATTCTGCTACAGTTATTACTGTCGATATAAATAATTGTAATTAATCATAATTAATTGTAATTATTTATATACATTTCCCTTTTGAGCTAGATTTGCTACACAGCTGTGTTCACTGTCTGTTGTAGGGTTTTGCGGTCAGCAGCTCTGCAATTTCCATACCAGACAGTGATGCAGCTGGTCAGCACACTCTCAATGGTGCCCCTGTAGAAAGTGGTGAGGATGGGTGGAGGGAGACTTGCTCTTTTCAGGTGGAGGCGCTGTTGGGCCTTCTTGTTGAGTGACGTAATGTTGGTGGTACAGGTAAGATCCTCTGTAATGTGCACTCCCTGGAATTTAGTGCTGCTGACTCTATCCACGGCCGAGCCGTCGATGGTCAGTGGGGGGTGGCCAGCGGAGTTTCTCCTGAAGTCCATCACAACCTCCTTTGTCTTACTCACATTGAGGGACATGTTGTTGACACCGCACCATTCAGCCAGCTGTGCCACTTCCTTTCTATGGTGTGTTTCATCGTTGTTTCTGATGAACTGTGGTGTTGTGTCATCAGCAAACTTGATGTGGTTGGAGCTGAACTTGGCAGTGCAGTCGTGAGTCAGCAGGATGAAGAGCAGTGGGTTGAGCACACAGCCCTGTGGGGCACCTGTGCTCATTGTGGTGTAGTGAATTTGCTTTCGCCAATCTAGGGAGGCGAAATAGTGTAGTGATGGATACTCACGTCACCAATGACGTTATGATATTTGGATCACGTGTCACTTAAGGTGTGGTTATGAGTACATCACATGATCATCACAGATCGGTGGGATCTCTTAACTTGTAGAACCTCTCTCTATATCATCAACACAAGACACAAGTGTAATAAAATAGATTTTATTAACAAAAGATAGACTAGAGTAATCAACAACTACTAAATGAATATCATAAATGAAATAGGAATAAAGTGCATAAGATGCATAAAGTGATTATGTTGAGTGTTGCTATGTCAGAGTTACGTTATCTGGAAAGATAAACTGTTGCTACTCTGAAAAAAATACGTGAAAGATTATTTGTTATCAACTGCAATCAGCTTTATAACATATAATGTAAATTAGAAAAACCATATACTGATAATACACAACAATGCCAAGGTCTCTGGAAGAGGTTTGGTTAAGTGATAGTTATGTTCTCTGTAGTTGAGCAAGGTGTCCGGTGGCGGGGACTTCATTCAACAGTCAACGATTCAACAGTCTTGACCACGAAGCACTGTAGGATGCTGGACGAAAGACTCAGAACGTGTTGTTTCTGTTGCTGTCCCTTCCCTTGCAGGACTGAGACTCAGAACGGGTATCTGTTTCAGTCTCTCTGGACGAAAGACTCAGAACGGAGGTTGATCTGCTATTGTCTCACCATCTCGGGGCTCAGACTCAGAACTTGTTGATCTGTTAGTGTCCCTTCCTTCGCAGGACTCAGAACGAATGTATCGGATGCTGTCTCCCATGTAGTGGGCTGCAGGATCCGAAAGGTTGTGTCTGTTGCTGCCTTCCCTGTAAAAGGACTCAAACTCAGAACAAGGAGTGTCTTGAGAAGGTACCTTTATCCCTTTCTGAAGAGGAGATTGCAATCTGGTGCTTCTTCCATTTCTGTGCTGTGATTGGTTGCTTCCATCGGAGCGGGGAGACACGGTGTGGCCCACCCTTCTTTCCTCCTGTGGAACTTATTTGCATAGTCCAAACACACATTTAGAAAAGTGTCACTAAAGTTTTACCAATGCATCATTCACTTACTAAACCACTACCAGAATACCTTTGGCAATGTTACGAACACAATAAGTCCAAACATGATGGAAAATTATTGAAAATGTGCATTTCATTTGTCCATTAACGGCTGAGTTTGTGTAAGCTGTTGCACTACACATTGCTGTCACTGAGAATACTTATTTCTCTGAATAAGTATGAGATGTGTGTGTTGTAGTTTGCATCAGTTTGAGAACATAGTTATGAATGGATTTGGATGGAACTCTGTGATCGATCTCTTTGTTTCACCCGCTGCTGCGTCCAGAGGACCTAAGGGTTTTTTATGGTGTTTTTTTACGTCTTCTTGCCCTCTAAGAGGTTTCTGGCTGTTGTCCTGGCATCTTTATCTGATGGCATTGGACAGTTTGCTTATGCAAAATGTAGCAAACCTTTGCCCACTATTGTGGTCAGAGAGGGGCCCCGCCATAAACTGGGCCCTGGAATGTGCTGTCGACTACAAAAGTATATGCAATGGTAATTAACATAGCCTTTATCACCATACAGAATATTAGAAAATAGTATGATTTCTGCCTCATTCGCTAATATGAAACAACTTCAGAACACAAAAATAAATTATTTCAAATACTTGACTGATGTTATGAGCTGAATTTGGAGTAATACCATTTCATTAAATGTTCTCTTTGTTCGACAACAGGTTTGCAAACAGGCCCATACACATGCAAAACTGTATCGCACGTGTGCTACTGTGGTAAATTTATTCATCGCATAAACTTTTTTGCAGCATGAGTGACGTGTTAAACTTTGCAGCCCTGACCAAACCAGTTCCAGATTGTAGAGGTACAGGGCTCGAAATTAACTTTTTTACTTGGTAGCACTGGTGCTCCCAACTTTAAAAATTAGGAGCACCAGCAAAAATTTAGGAGCACCCACCAAAAATTAATGAGCCCCATAACTACAAATTATATATTAACAGATTCCATCTTTACATTCTTAACTTTAATGCAGAATACTGTAACATCTGCTTATGATCCTTGATGGTCGTTGGGACTTTATGTCTTAAGAGACCCTTTTAGCCTTTTGACATTTGCATATAATTCACAGCCTGGCCCCACATTCTACCGTTATATGGGTGCCAAATTGCCAAGGGTTGTCCCCCCCACTGTCAAAAAGATGCAAAACAGATCGACTATCTTTTCTCTCCATTGGACTTCAAACACATTCCAAGAGAACTAAATGACCCTCGGTACCAGGCCTACCCCCACGATTACAAGATACATAACACACACATAGAGACATTTTCTTTATTTAGACCAGAATTAATCGGTTACAAATGTACCTGGTATATGCATGTGTTGTTTGTATGTTTCCTTATTATATTAGCCTAGTTACCACTCGTTATTCGTATTAGTAAGCTCTAAACACTCATATTCAGGTGTATGAACGTATCTCTGGTTTAATACCTTTTAGATGTCTCTTTCTTGATATCAAAATGATCTGCTCTTTATTCCTCACACAATGATGTACACTATGTGATCGTGAAATGCATCATACTATTTTTACTGTACTGTGGGGAAAATTACACCAGTCTCCAGATCAGTCGTAAAACATGCAAAACACTTTCCCGCTGAAACTATGTGCCTTGTTATTGGTCAAACTAACCAAAATGGGTGTTACAGGGAAAACAGATAAAACTTCTCCCATACCCAAAAGGCAGGTCTTCTCTTTACTTTCGGTGCCCTGTAGACACACGTATCACCTTAGAAATCTCACGACTCCCCTTCCGGGGGGAATCCGAGCTTCTGGCAGTTTTAAGTTCAGTAACTTTGTCGATTCACTTTGAACTAATCAACCCAGGGCTGGAATGACGAAGCTTTCACTCCTAAAGGAATTCATCAGGAATCTACGCATTATACATGCTTTACTCAGCACCCACAAAACCCATGCAAGTAACCGCTTGTTAACTGTTTAGATGCGTTTCTAGGCTTCGACCCCTTTTAATTAAGGTGATGTGATTATCTGATGGTTCGTACCAGGTACTTAGCTGATGTGTAAATTCTGCCATTACACTCTACTCTCTTGCGCGTGAGCTTTTTGTTGTCGAAATGGAGCAAAAACAGGAAATATGGCGTCTACAACGTAAGTCTCTTAATATTAACTTCTTGTTTATTGAACTGTTGTATAAAATCAATCACATTTGTAATCATGCTGATTTTTGGAGGAACAAACGGCACTGTTCATGTGATATTAACTATATGAAATGATATAAAGCCCCCATATCTTGAATTTTGTTATGCATTTTAATAGACTGAATCATGCAGTGAAAACGCACTGTAAATGCGCACATGCACTTGTCTAACCTACTAGACTTCATCACGTCATGTATGCGTGCACTCTCTGTAAGTGATTGGTTTGGTTTTTGCAATATACTCGATAAAGTCAAATCGCACATCGTTAAAACAACAATTACGATATTATCGCAGCCACTTACGTGAGCATCCTGACAATTAAAGGCCTTAACGATTGAACCTGATGATCCTGAACATTTTGCCACACACTTGTCCCTGCATTTCTTGTGTTTGGCACTCTCTCTCGAGCTTAAAATGTGTAGATTTGGTGGCGAATGCTGTTAGTGTTACCTGCAAACTCTGTCCCACAGGCTTTAAAGTGAATGCAGTGCCACTCGAAGTCTTTCAACCATTCTCTCCGAAAACTGTACGCCTTCTTTTCGGCTGGTGGATCCACATTCACCACATAGTCACCATATCAACACACAGAAGGCACGTAACTGTGAACGTTTTTAGAGAAATGAAAACAGGTCGCACTACAACAATTATATGCACTCGCAGGTATGGAGGTATGCATGGAGGTAGCTCCATGTTCAGCGACAAAATCCTCTTCAGCTTCATGTCCGCCTTCTGCTGTACTTGTTTTTGCTCTGCACGTGAGTTGCGAATGGGTTGCACATAGAAATACGTCATCGACTAGGCTTTCTTGTTATTATTGTGGCAAGACTAATTCTTATCGTGGGAAGAATTTCTACCTGTATATCACAAATGGTAAGATATAGCCCATCCCTAGTTGAGGCTGATTGTGTCTCTTGGACCTTTTGTTTTCTTCTTCCTCTGTGGGCCGACTGTATGACTTGTACCACAATGTTTACAAGAGATAGCGGTATGAGGACTATTTTTGACATGGATAACAATATAACACATTGTCACTGCTCTCAAAAGTTTATTTGAAAGCAAAAATGTAAAAAAAATTTAATTAAGTGGACAGAGTTCCTATGCATATTTGTAAGTTTTTCTTGTGGGCCATCTTGTCTCATACAGCCTCTCATCCCCGTGGTGTTCCTTTAATGTCAGGAAAAGGCGTCACCGGTTTCCTGGCTAATGTCAGCATGGGGGATACAACACTGTGATTAGGGACCCATCCTTCATGCCCTGTTTACACCCTGTTATTAAGATGCATTTTGGTTGATCCAATCACAAATGGACAATGCTAAATACATTTGTGTACGGGGTGTAAAATGTTTTGAGCTTGTCTACTTTCGTCCACTTCCATAGGTAGTCAAAAACGCATTCGATTGGATTGCTCTCACAGTATGGATGCTTATGTGGTTGAATGCGTTCAAGCAGCCACAAAAATCTGACTCTTCTCTGCTCTCTGACCTAATATTAAAACAGTAAGGGACGTGTTATTGAAGCATGATAGCCAGACAGGATTTAAACTTTGCCAGTTTGAAAGTTTGGTATGTGTGGTTCACAGAGATGTTCACAAGTCTCTCATCTTTAGTCCGAGTCAAGTCTGGAGTCTTTTGCCACAAGTCCGAGAAAAAAGTATATTTAAAAATCTAAATCTTTTTTTCTAAGTTGTTTTACGTAGACAAAACATATCAATTTTGGAAACAGTTGTGTTGCTTAATATTTTTTTCAGGATTCTTTGATAAACGGAGGGTTGGGGGGAGCAGCATTTGTTCGAGGTGGAAATCTTTTCTGATACACTACTGTTCAAAATTTTCTTTCTTACTAGAAAAGACTTGTTGGAAGGGGTTTCTATTTGGAATGGGTGGTGGTCTTTTCAACTTTCTGTTTATCAAAGAATCCGAAAACGGTTTCCAACATTGTTAATAAATCGGCATATTACAATGATTTCTGAAGGATCATGTGACACTGAAGACTGGAGTAATGATTCTGAAAATTCAACTTTGCATCACAGAAATAAATTACATGTAAAAGTATATTAAAATAGAAATCCACTGTCGTAAATTGTAATAATGTTTCACAATTTTACTGTTTTTCTGTATTTTTTTATCAAATAAATGCAGCCTTGATGAGCATAAAAAACCTCTTTTGGAAAATCAGGAATACTACTAAGGTTCCTAGTGTCCTTTCTACATAATATACATACAAAAACACATGTAAAAGCACATTCTTATTCAAACTAGTTTATTTTAAGATTAAAGCAAAATGTTCATTTAACCTACAGTGTAAACTTTCAACAAGCTTTATGCCAGAAAAACAAAAACAAAACAAAAAGCTTAGAAATTTTCTGATATGTGTTTGGACAATATAATGAGTAAACTGGGTGTTTAAGCATGTGGTTGTCCACTTGAACAGTGACTACTCTAAAACAGCATTGCACTTCAAAAATGTCAAATTTGACAGAGTGTTTGCAGTAAGCCTACTGCGATTGGGCCTCATGATAAGTCCTCCATGGCTGAACACCCTCTCAACTGGTGCACTGGTTGAAGGTACTCCCATGCAGTGATGTAGTGGAGGGTATACGCAACGGTTAAACATGAGTTAACGTTAGGTCTTTCCTATTCTTGAAACAAAATAAATGCTTAGTTAAGGTTGATTTAATATTACTCTTAATGAAACACACACACACAACATCAGCAATGCTACAATGACTTTGTCATTTATATTAAACATAACCTAACACTTTTATGAACAACAAATAAGACTAATGTACCTGCGTTGTAACACAAATAAAAGGGTTTTTGGATTTTCCTCTTACTTTAAACGATTGCTTATGGCTCATTATTATTAATGAGGAAAAAAACATAGGCTATACAATAAAATAGTACAATGACAAATTCACCTATAGGCTATTAAACTGAACTTTTGATAAAAAAAATCAATAAGGATATGTTTTACCTGCATTTAACACAAATAAATAGATTTCCTCTTACCTTAAAACAATCCTAGTTTGTGGTTTATTATCTGGTTATCTAGCTCGTCTTCTGGAGAATCTGAACTGTGCGGCTTGATTCCGTGCTGCTTTCTCCGCTACTTTGTTTTTTTTTTTTTTAATTTGTCTCCGCTACTTTCAAAACACAAAGAGGTACGTATACTAGCAGTATGTTGTTTTTTTTTCCTGCTTGACTTGCACAATGACACAAGCTTGTTTCTCCAAAGATGTTCAGCATGTTTTCGGCAAAAACGTCGGACGTGTTTACGTTTTACGTGGCGTGAGGACGTGAAAAAGCTAGATTCCAGAAATGCGATTTGAATAGGATTCCAAACCACATACGAATGTAGCTCGAAACGGATTTGCACAAATTGGATTTCATGTAGTTAGTTGCCATTCAGACTATTTAAATATGATCGGATTTCAATCGGATTTGCACAAAAATCGGATTTGGGCTGACAGTCTGAACGAGGCTTTTGTATTTTAGACATCCATCAATTAAAGGGTTAGTTCACCCATTTCTTCTTTGTCCTGGCTCTTCCAAGCTTTACAATGGGAGTAGGCAGGTGTTTTTGTTCAACAGTCCAAAAGTAGTCAAATAAATCGCGTGCATCCGTAATAAAACGTGCCTCACACGGCTCCGGGGGGTGAATAAAGGCCTGCTATAGCGAATCGATACGTTTTATATTTAAAATGTTATAAACATATAACATGTTTAACGCTGACTGTCATGTGAGCAAGCCGTTCCAGTGAATGACGTAGGACGTATGCGTCGCGCATCTCTAAGCTAGTCTTGCTAAAGGAAAACCTGTCTTTTCTTGGCTTATATCTAAATCCTCCTACATTGCTCTTTACAAATCCTCGTTTCTGTGCTTTTAATTCAGGACCGGCGTATTGAAAGGTTATTTGCTCAAATCTGATTTTTGATTGTACAGCTGGACTGAATTATGACCTACTGTTGTTTTGTTTGTTTTTCCAGTTTGGTCGGAGCTGGTTGAACTTGGTGACAGCGCTGACCAGCATGTGGAGGCTGGTGTGTCCATTGAGGTGGTTCCTCCTACACCTCAGAGCAGAGCCCTGAAGACACCAGCTCCTCAGAGCACCTCAGAGAGAAGAGAGCTGCTCACGCCAAGCCTCTCTTCCCAGCGCACCACCACTCTACATCATGTCAACAAAGTAAATGCAGAATGAAGAATTCACTGCTGTGGCTCTATTTCAGTGTTTCTCAAACCCCCAAAACTGCACATTTTGTATGTCTCCCTGATTGGTTACACCAATTTCAAGTCTTGTAGTCTCTGCTAATGAGCTGATGAGTTGAATTAGGTGTGTTTGATGGGGAGACATACAAAATGTGCAGTGCTGGGGGTCTATAGGACAGGTTTGTGAAGCACTGCTCTTTTTGTTATTAAAGGAATAGTTCACCCAAAAATTACATTTGCTGATCATTTACATGCCCTCAGGCCATTCAAGATATAGATAAGGTGTTTTTATTCATTGGAACAGATTTAAAGAAATTTAGCATTACACGGACCCTGTGAAGTGAAAGGGTGAAGTAATTAAAGTGATTTAGATATATAATTTAGATTAATAATTTAATTCGAAAAGTATAAATACTCTTCTTATAACTTACTCTGTTTTTTTGTTAATTTATTCTTTAATATTTGGTTACATGTTATTTTTAGGTGTCCTTGTTACAGTGTAATTATACATTTAAGTACTGAGTAATATTAATAACTACATGTGCTTATTATATGGTTAGGGGTAGGATTAAGGTTTGGCTTAGAGTATAATAATAATTTATTGTTATTATAATAGTAAGTACATATAACAAGTACACTGTAAAATAAACTGTTAACTTCACACAGATAGAAAAATGGAATGCAAAGAGGTGTTCATTTACACACAAATGTATGGTTATTATTATAAAAACATAGGTAATTTGTGTGCACTACAAGAGTTATTTTGGATTCTCATCTATTTGATTTATCCTTCGGGAAAAAAAAAAAAAGGTAATTTATTTTGTATGGCATACAACATAGATTTAATCACAATAAAATAATTTCAGTATGTAATTAATTTATGTTATGTTTTGCAATTAAATAAAAAATAAAATAAAATATGGATAAGGGATGCTCCACCCAAAACTAAAAATTCTCTCATTTACTCACCCTCATGTCCAAGATGTCTAACTTTTTTCTGTTACACATTTAAAAAAATTTTTTTTAAATGAAATCCATATACAAGTTCATATAATACAAGAGAATGGGTCTCTTAAAGTTGAAATTTTCTTCAATCATACAAAACACATCGGAGTCTTGTCCACTTTTCTCTTTTTTTTTTTTTTACAAAAATAATAGTTGAATTCTTACATTCATTTGAATACAAAAAGGGCAAACACTGTCACTGGTTGTTGAATTGTTTTATTCCATATATACTGTTTTTTGGGGAAATCGTTCTAAACATAGACATGCTGCATCACTGCACAGCTCCAGATGATAAAGTCTTAGGGCAAAACAACCAAGAGGTGAAAGATGTGAAGAACACAGAAACGATGGAAATTCAGTAGTATGGAAGATTTCAGGAAACAGACATTATGTGCATCTCACTACTGTTTTTCTAACTTTATGAACATAGGAAACCAACCAAACTTCATCTCATTATATCACACTGACGTTGCCTTTTTCATTATTTTCAGTCATGTGAAAATACAGTACACAGGTTATTTTCTGACTGTCATGTTAACCCTGACAAACGCGTCATGTGCGCATATTATATACACACACATATACAGGAGCTGACCAAACAACATAAAACAACAAACGATATATTAATACAAAGGCTCTAATACACAACAGGACCCTTTCCCTTCACACAGTACCTTCAGTAAGTCTTTTAATGCCTGTGTAGTGGGACCCTGCACCTCAGAAACAAGCCTTATGCAAACATGGGTACAAATATGTCATCAATACATTACAAGTGAGCTTCTCATTGTACTCTAGGTTAATGGTTACCTTCAAATACTGTCTGTGCCATAAAACCATACATGTTAGTGTTCAGGTAGGTAACTTTTAACAGTGTAAATAAGTTATTTTCTCCATACTGCTCCACCAGGACAGTAGTTGACACAAAAAAAAGTGACCATAGGAGAAGGAAGTTCATGCTAATGCGTGCTATAGCACCCCTTGCGACAGTTCTGAGAATGCAACATGTAAAGTACTTGCATTGTGTTACGAACTGCACTTTGATACGTCAAATGCAACAACGCGAAGCATGCGCTCACATAGTTGCATAGAGCATCTTTGAGCAAGGTAGAAACCTAATGCTATGACCTTCAGAACCTGGGGACGAGATGACATGACAGCTATTTGATTGGAACCTGCTGTTTATGAAAAAAAAAAACAGTCCAGCTATCTCAGTTTGTAGCATTTTCCATCAAAATGACTGTAAATCATTTTGATAAACCTATACTTTAGGTTCCAACCACTTCAACTAGTGACTAGTAGATCACTTTAAAGAGGTCATGACACTGAATGTTTTATAGTGTAATGGACTTGTCAAAAAATCAAAATTCAGTTAAGTTTCAGAACTCAAAAAATAATACAAAACAAGTATTACTGAAACAAAATTGCAAAAATGATTTGCTTTCAAAGTGTTGGCACAGGATCGCCTCACCTTCATGGACCACCCAGTGGCAATTTTGAGTGTGAATTGGACACCAGTAAGTGGGGAGATGTTTTGTTAATAAAATGATAGTGCCAGATTAACAGCATGAGAAATGTATTTTTTCTGGTGTCTCTGCATGAGGAAAATGTAATAAATTCTCGCTGAGATAATACACAGTATTTTGGAAATTGCTAGTGTGGACGCATAGCATTTTGAAACAAAAAGCATTCTCAAATGTATCCAGATGAATGTAGACAGGCCGCTGTACTTATATTGTTGAATGAGTTTTTTTCACATAGAGCAGGGTTGTCCAACTCTGCAGAACAATGGCCAACTCCATCCCCAATTAAACACAGCTAAACCAGCTAATTGAGGAAGCGTCCATGTAGGCGTGCTGGGCCAGGCTAGAGCTGAACTCTGCAGGACAGTGGCTCTCCAAGAGCAGGATTGGACACTGCTGATATGTGGCTATATTCGAATGGTTGCCATTATTCAGCATGCAAAATTTTCAAAGCAATTCTATATGCATCATGGCGAGAGCATGCAAAGATGTTAGCCAAGGATATGGCCATCCATATTGAAGCAGCGTCAAAATGAGCAATCCATTCAAATGGACACAGACAAATATGCTGAAGTATGTCATGACCTCTTTAACAATCAATATCCACAGTTCTCCTCCTAACCCCTTATTGCTTTGAAACTCACATATTAAAGTGCTAACTGACTTTTATAACTGTCTGTTTGTTTGTTTTACTTCAAGCATTTTTAATACTTTTAGGCCTTTGTTTCTTTGGGTTAAATACACACGTTTAGGATATTGGCCGAAGGCAGAAAATGGTTTATATAACTATTAGCTATCTCACCCAGTCCTAGTCACCCTGTGGTTGGTTATTGAGGATTTAGGCTTGATTAAGGTAAACTGCTTTCTACAATGAACCTAAAACTATATGCAAAAAGACCTTTAAAGAACCCCACCACCAAATCTATACTTGTCTACAGTGATCAGTAAAAGGAAACTCAAGTGTGCAAACGAGAACCACACATGGGGTTCTGGGGTTCGGTTCAGATAGACTCCAGCAATCCATCATAACTTATGGATGTAAACTGCTACTGATGACGTGTAATTTACATCTTTGCATTCTCAGAATATAACTGTTATTAATGGCAGCATATCATTTGCCTTTTGTACCTTGTATAACTAGGGGAGGAGGGTGGAATCAAACTCTGAATTGGACCAAGAAATCAACCAAATGTTCACTCTTGGTTTTGTGAAAACAGCCTAATACTGAACTGTAATATAGTATATCTTTTTCTGTGATGTGGTTTAGGACTCTGCATGCATAACTATAAAGGAAATTAGTTATTCTCTACAACTCCCTGTCCCTTTCGAAAGATTACAGCACAGTATAAGGAGCAAACATCAATGACAAAAACACTTTCAGAACAGAGCACATTGTTACTCTCATAGGGGAAAAAAACAGACCCTCTTACCACAGTTCTCTGATCTCTTATACTGTGGCCACGTACATACTGAAGTCGTCACTCTTTTCAGTGCCTAAAGGGGCAGTTCACCCAAAAATAAAAATTCTGTCATTTACTCACCCTCATAGCAAAATACAGTTCATCTCTTTTTGTACATAAATCATCAAAGTAATCCATACAACTCTAATTATTTAAAGGGGTCATCGGATGTCCATTTTCAACAAGTTGATATGATTCTTTAGGATCTTAATGAAAAGTCTATAACATACTTTGGTTAAAATTTCTCAATGGTAGTGTAAAACAACACCCTTTTTACCCTGTCGAAAACAGCTCTTTTCAGAGCAAGCTGTTTTCTTGCATGCCGCTTTAAATGCAAATGAGATTTGCTGACCCCGCCCCTCTCTGAGAGACGGTAAACTTTAGCTGCATTCATCGTGAAACTTGCTAACTAGTACGTTATTAGGAAAAGCGATTTGCAAAGATTCATAAAAAACCTTATACTCACTTCTTCTGCAGGTGAGGCTGGATCACAAATGATTTGCGTGAACAAACGCATTTAGGTAGATCGGGGATCGGCACATTCCCTTCAGAAACAAACGTAATCCACTGCGTCTTCAGCGGCTCAGATGTTGGGAGTAAATGACGACTGCTATGTTCATTATTACATCCAACAACAGAACGCCTCGATCGCTCAGGAGTCATTCTTGTCTACATCTGCTCTGGCGGTGATCACTCGGGGCGGGTCTAAGGTAAGACCAGTCCAGTCTGTGCTGATACGTTATTGTCAATCAGCTATCGTGGGAGGGGCCTTCGTCCGTGTCCGTCACACAAGAAGCTGAGAACGGCTTGATTTGAGAAAGGGGTAATGATTTTAGTAGATTTAAAAAACAAACAAACAAAAAAACACTGGGTGGATCTTTATCATTATAGGGTGGTTGTGTACACACACTGCCAACACACATTTCAGTTCAACCAACTTGTAAAAGTGCATGTCGCATCCAATGACCCCTTTAAAATCAACTTTCTGGATTACTGTTATTTTCTTTTTGAAGCTTAAAATCTCTGGACCCATTGACTAAACAATAATATGTAGCCTACTTCGGCTCTAATGTTAGTTCGGTGAAAAACTTACACACACACAAATGTATTAAAAGTTAGCAAAAGAAAATAAACCTATTAACAGTGATATAGTTATCAAGCACTGTAACTTATGTGGGTAACATATTTATTCCCACATTAGGAGTTATCACTTCCAAAACTTACAGTGTGTATATGGCCATTTAGACTTGCAGTTTTTAAAATCACAATTCAGACTAGCATACCTAACCCTTGACCTCGCCTCTCTCGTTTGCTTGGTCATCAGTTATTTCCACTGGGATCTGTCCAGCAGTAGTAGGTATCTGAAGGTTAATTGTTTAACTGTTAAACAGAGCAGAGCTCAAAACTGATTAAATATTTCACAGCTCCAGTGGCGAAATGCAAGAACATTTTGATGTATAAAAATACAGCCCATTTGCAACAAGGTGTTATATAGAATTGAGTGAGATTTGAGCTAAAAAGTCCATAGAAGAGTGCTAAAGATTTGTCACAGCATGTTGCAAGGGGGTTGGCGCTGCGGTTGCACGCCTGTCATTCATACACAGACAACTCACAAAATAAAAAACTTTGACCAGAGGAATCCAAGTAGTGTATCCAGTTATCACAGAATGATAAAATGTCCAAGTTTTACTGCACAATCACAACTGCAGTACAGACAGATCTGTAACTTCATTATGTAACATACAGAGCCCGATTTGACTTCAGAGTGAATCTGAAGCCAGAGCAAGATAAATATTCAGGTGTATCTGAGACAGTGATCAAATTAAAATACTGTTGGAATGAAAAGCTGATTTAATGGAGAAATGTGTGAAACTGCATCAATACTTTACCAGTACACTAACTCAAAATCACTACAGCTATCGATGGTGCAAAGAGTTGTCCAGTTTTAACATCCTTCTATCATGCTTGTCAAATTGCTCTCACACACACACACACACACACACACACACACCATCATCCGAGTTCTTTATTTTAGTCTCACTGGAGCACTGGCGGCTTTTAATGTTGTTCCTAACTGCAAGTCCGCATTCACTTCGGAGGTTTTTTTCATTTACAGTGTTGGAGCTTACGCCACTTTTCCATTCACCCTTCTCTCAGACTCCTTTACCAAAGCTGTCTTCCTGTGTATGTGGGAGGTGCAGATGGAACCTGTGACAATAAGAAACAAAATTATCCAATTAGAAGCAGGAAGGGTTACAGACAAGACATTTACATAAGATAAGTGGTGTTTCATAAGTGGCAAAAACACCTTAAGTGCATTAAACAGAACATACAATCTGTCAGCACCTGAAGAGGCTGACTGTCACTGCTCTCAAAACTGGTCCTTACCATCTGGTGATGCCTTCGGCTTGCATAGTTGAGGTTTAAAAGACACTTAATAGTCAATAATATTTTCAATTTGATGGCACCGACACAATTGGATGAGAACAAAACTCGAACTGAATTTAGCTGAATAACGACACTGCTGTCTTCAGCAGAGTTGCATACAGCTGAATTGAACTTGTTTCATTATGAAATTCACACTGTTTTTGAGCAGGAGAAATTTGCAAATTGGTGCCTTTCTGCTCCAGCGTCAAAATGGCTGTTGAGATCCAGTAAACTAGCCACAGTAAGTCCCAGTCTGATGTAATACTTATTTGCAAAGTTGAAAGTCTTTAGTTTTTAAGTCCAAACCAAACCACTTCCAAATTACCATAAGCATTGGGTTGAGTCCAAATATGATTTTGAAATATTGAACTTCCACCCATGCATTCGTATACTTTAATAGGTATGTTTATAACAAGTCACAAGCTAGATCTGGTGTACCAATAGCAAAATTCATCTCACATGTTACAGTGTCAAGTAGATCTATCAAGCTACAGGCCTGGTTAGTCAGACTTTCAGCAGAACAAAGATGAATAAATATGCATAAACATTATGGAATAAGAATTCTGTAAAGATTTAAGTATTGGGTAGTATCACTGCCATACCATGTCTCTCAGTTGCAAGTTTGAGAAACAACTAGAGAACGTCTTAGAGAGTTCATACAGAAGATACTTGAAAATTACCATGCAGAGCAACCACCACCTCTACAGGATAGCCAAGAATGCTGGTATCTTCCATCATTTGGTGTGTACCATCCCAAAAATACAGAGCAAATCAGAGTTAAAGTCACTAAACTAACTCTAGTGCAGTTTGATGGAGTATTTCTCAATAATGTACTGCTGCCTGGCCCTGACCTTAACAATATCCTGTTAGGTGTCCTTATAAAGATTTCAGTCACTGTTACTGCTGACATACAGCAATGTTTTACTGCCTCTTGGCCTGTGAAGTCTGTTGTGACGTTTCACTCTTTCTGTGGCATTGTGACAATGATTTGACTAAAGTGGGTGTGGAAAATCATTGATCAGCTCTTCCTCTGTAGATAATCCTTTAAAGTCATTTCCTACAGAGGACGAGCTGATCAATGTACTTAAAATGGCACAATAGATGCTAGCTGTCTCAAAGCTCAGGCTTCATAAAATTACTGCAAACAGGGACAAAGTAATGGACACCTTCCCAAATAAAGACCTGGTTAAAGACATTTAATACTTCCACCTCTCCATGGATGACTATCCCTGCTGTCGCTGTACACAAACACACTGCCCAGAAGGCAATAGTGACAATAGCCCAATTCAGTTCACATTTTGTTCTCATCCGATGGTGTCAGTGCAGTCAAATTGAAAATATTACTGAATATGAAGTGTCTATTAAACCCCAACTAAGCAAGCCAAATGTGATGGTGGCAAGGAACCCAAACTCCATGAAGTGACAGAAAAGGAGAAAAAAAAAAACCTTACAAGAAACCAGGTTTAATAACAGGACCATTTCTTCTCTGGCACTCAATGAATGAACATGGTGTGAGACCAGCATTAGATTAGAAAGAAGAGTTGTAGTCTGGTCCAGCAATGGACAACTGGCTTATCAATGGCTATAAGCATAATGATCTTGCTTCTTGTTAAAAAAAACTGCTTGCATAGCTGGTCATAGGGATCTGTGTCTAGGACTTTAGATGTTTAGGTTCTCACTGTTGTCTCAAGGTTTTTCCATAACAAATCTAAGTATGTGATGCATTTATTTTTAATCACTAGCTAGCTGTGTGTTTGAATCTGTTTGTTTAGACTCATTCATTGCAAACTTTAAGTCTTTACACTTTGTGCCATTTATACTTCTACAGCCAACCTAATGTCAGAGGATTATCAGTCCAGTTTCTTTTTTTTTCCCAAAATGATTCTAATACAGTCACCTCTGGATGTAGTTGGTGATGTCTGGTGTAGCTTTTGAACTGGTTCTACATTCACATTGCTTCGTTCTCTTTGAGCGGAAATATTGTTCTTGTTTGGATAAATGTCAATTCAGCTTTTGACAAGGCTTTGGCTTCAGCGTTGCATTGTTGGCAGGTTTTGTTCTATTTATAGTTGGGTTAAGGCAGAGAAAACTATTTCCTCCCCCCACCAAAGAGACATTTACTCTTCTCCATATTATATCACTTAAGAACCAAATGTTTAAGGAAAACACCATTCGCGCACTGGAAAATCTGGCCAATAGTGTGTAAAATCAACGGTATGACCAAAAACTCAAAACTTGTCTTTTTTACATGGAATTTTGAATTTGGCATTGTATAAACATACAGTATACGATGCATTCTATAAAGGGGGTATACACCAACAAAAATGAATAATAAATAATAAATACAATATTCTTAGGATTAGTAAAGGAGCTTTTTATTTGAAATCTGACTTAAAGATCATTTTAATAATTTTTATGCAAAGCTCCAACCTGTACAGATAAAAAAAAATTAAAGAAAAAATACCTTAAAAGGATTCATAATTCATAATTTAATCTGTGTCAAACATAGTGGACACAGTCACATAGTAGGTTCATAGCAACTGTTACAGTATCTAAGAATTGCTTTTACAGGTTAATTTGACTGGTAATATAGTTGACAATTTCACCCCTTTGGCGCATCATTTTAATGGCAACCTTGTCTGGCCAACTACATGATATTTTCTTGATCAGGTTAACCTCAAATTTATATATATATTTGATGCGAAATCATAAAATTTAGCAAACCATAAAATGTACCCAGCGTAATTCATGGTCAAGATCACAGTACTTTTGTGGACATAAGAAAAATTAAGCATTTTATATTTTAAAGAAAATTTCCCTTTCATTTAAGGGACTTGCAAGCTGTTTCAAGCAAACTATAAAATATATTGCACAAATAACTGTGTCAGATTATAATATGCTTTCCCATAATATTTCTGAATATTTATTATATTTCTGAATAATACTTTGTTTCATTTACACATCGTTTACATATTGAGCCATGAACCATACTTGTTTACATATTGAACCATGGCTCTCCTCTCAGTCAGTCACTTTCGACATTGTCAACACTGAAATTAGAGGTTTCACTTAGGAGCCCCAATCACCTCTGAGCACTACATGCAGTGGCCAAAGACTATTCAACCCTGTGACAGCACAGATAAGTGCTGTGTTCCACCCCTGGGCACTCCAGCCTAAATAGCAGTTTCTTGTACAGCTTGCACGGTTGTGTGTTTCGAGGTATCTTTCTAACTGTGTGCTTCTGGTTGCGGTAGATTCCTTACTTCTGATGACTGGCACGATTGCGGTCTTACACATCTGGGCCATAAGCATGCTGAGACAGCTTTTGTAGATTGGTCAGGTCTGCACTGTGAGCGCATGTTCACGGCTATGATGAGTTTGCGGCTCTAATTTATTATGAAACTCCCCTTGAATTCTACCCAGTCCGGTTCCGCTTTGCCAGCCCTCACAGAAGTCCTGCTTGGTACCGTTGAGCTTGTGGAAGAAGGTGCCAGTCCATCCCATGAAGGATCCACTGGTTCATTCGGGGCTCCTGAGGAGGATAAGGTGTCTACCGCAATGTGCAGAGATCGCAGTCCTCTTGGCGAAGGATGCAATAGAGCCTGTCCCTCCAGCCGGGATGAAATCAGGGTTTTACAGCCCTTATTTCATTGTACCTAAGAAGAGCGGTGGGTTACGACCAATCCTGGATCGGTGAGTGTTGAATCAGCCTTTCACAGGCTTCCTTTCAAGTTGTTGACGCAGAAGAAACAAACGAATACCTTTATTGTCATTTGTCCAACAGTCCAAAAGAAAATCACTTTCGGTCTCTCACTCTAAAAAAAGTGCACACACCCGCTTACATTCAAAATTGCACAAATTCCGTAAAAAACACAAGTGAAAATATTAAATATACAAATCCCTTACTTCACATTTGCCCTGAGGCATTTAAAGCTTGTACAGCTATTGGATAAAAACTGTGTTTGAATCGATTTGTCTTTGTTTTAATGGCTCTGTACCGTCTGCCTGATGGTAACAGAGTGAACAAAGAGTGACCTGGGTGTGACGAGCCCTTTATAATACTGTGAGCTCTCTTGAGACAGCAGAAACTGTGAAGGTCCTCCAAAGTTGGGAGAGGGCACCCAGTGATTTTCTCTGCAGTCCTTGTGACCCTCTGAAGCTCTCTTTTTTTTATACCCCATGGTGCATCTGGGAAACCACACACAAAGGCAGCAAGTAAGAATACTCTACTATTGAGAGCAATAGAAGGATTCTAGCAGACTCTGAACAATACTATTCTTTCTGAGTACCCTCAGTGGTTCAGTGGTGTTCTTGCCCCAGGTCAAGTCCATCTCAATGCAGACTCCCAGAAAACGGAACATTCTTTCATGCATTCAGCACCAGGATTGGTTTGCAGCAATCGACCTGAAGGATGTGTACTTTCACGTTTTTTTGTTTCTTCAGTTTGCTTTCAAGGGTCGAGCATATCGATACAAGGTCCTCCCCTTCGGGCTGTCCCTGTCTCCCTGTGCCTTCGCATAAGTTGTCTCCACTGTGGTGGAAGGGCATTCTGAGTCCTCAACTATCTCGACAACTGCCTCGTTCAGGGGAAAAACAGCGGTTCCTCTAAAAAAGTTTCAGTGTCTCCTGATTTATGCGGAACGCACCCAGAGCTATAGATGCTCTGACTAGCTTTTGGTCTGCTTTAGAGGTCAGCAGAAGGGAAAGGCTGTCTCCAAACAGAGCTTGGCCCTGGATGCCATTGCCTTGGCGTACCAGACACAAGGTGAGCCATGCCCCCTGGGGGTGAGAGTTCACTCCACTTGTGTTCCCTCCTGGGTGTTGGTGCACGGCGCCTCTCTAGCAGACATCGTCCGAGATGTGGGCTGGGTGACACTTAATACCTTCGTGAGATTCTATAATCTCTGGGTGGAACTGGATTTCTCACGTGTGTTGAGTATGAACAGGTAATTTACAGGAAGACTTGCTCAGTGTCTTGCTTGCGGCGCCATTCCTCTAGCTAGATGCATGCTCCTTATCTTCTTCCAGTAAGTTCCCCACCTGGTCTAGTTCCTCCAGCACCAGATGGCATTCAGGAGGAGTCTCATGCTCAGTACTCCTACCCTAACGATTGCTGAAACAAATATTGTGAGTATATCAAAACACTTAGTAGTTAGTGCTTCCTTAGTACGCCCTTTATAGTTGGTTGATTAGCTGGCTTAGGTGGCATTGGGCAGGTTACGGATTGAGGTTCATCTGTCCTGGCACACTTTCCATAGGAACCCCTAATGTCAGTGTTGACGAAACATTGAACGTGACTGACTGAAAGGTAACAGCACGGATGTGTTATATAACACTCATTCTCTGTAGAAGGGAACAGAGATGTTATATCCCTCATGCCATGACCCTGAACTTTGCTGAATGCCAGGATGCTTTCTCGGCTCCTCAGCACAAACCTGAATGAGTGGATGCATGTACATGGGAGTGGCTTGGTATGCAAATTCCAGCCGTCAATAGTCATCGGCCATTTCTTGTAGTGATCAGAGGTGATTGGGTCTGCTAAGTGAGACACCTAACGTCAGCCTACCTAAGCCTTGGAAAACAGATTTCTCCCAAGGAGGCTCCTCCAGGAGTGATACCAGGTTCGAAAATTAAATGTGGGACAGTCAAAATGGTGCTACTATGAGCAGCTGTACTTTGTTTTCCTGTTGTATTCCTGTTTTCAGATTCAAACAACCTGAGATGTGCACCGCCTACTGCAATACACACTTGCACTGTACCCAAAACAGAATGCTCATCATGGAGGCATACCCGGGTATAACCACAACATTATAGTCATTTGAATCATAAAAGTTTAACTGTTGACATCTGAAACACAGCAGCACCCGATGAAGCAGAATCAGCTGTGTAGTGACCAATTACGTGGCCCGAATGTTTGGAAGCCCAAAACAACAAATCAGTTGCATGTGACATGTAGACAGAAACATACAAAAGTCAAAAGTGATTGCATTGCAAGCTTCCAGACTTGGACACAACTTCCCACATGCAACTTCATCTTAGAAACTCAGTCCAGGTACATGAGAAACTGTCTGCTCACTCTCCATAACAGACTTACTGTGCGTATCCAAGGACTTCTGTGTTGAGGGAACAGAATGACACACTGACAAAAAGCCATTGTGTTTCACCTTGAGCAAAGACGGACTCCACTTAATGTGAATCATTGAAACAGTATCCAAATAAATCGAATGATAAGCCAAAGGCTTCTCAAAAAGCATGGACAGATAAAACCATCCTTCTGAAGAAGAGACTGGAAGATATGACGAGTTTTGGCACAGGCACATTCTTCTGAGGCATTGGTGATGAACATGTAGCTCTTCAAATCTGCAGTTATAACCAAATTATTTATGTGCAAAGTATAGTCACATATCAAAACAAACAATGTGGAGTCCATGATAGTTTTTTTTCCCCTCAAGAGGATTATACTGTAGGACCTATTACTTAAACCAGACTCATCACAAACTATCAGCTTTGATCTTTTATGATAAAACCAATATACAGATCAACCTTTAATTTATGACATATTTATTCAGTCCTGACCTGTAGTCCCAATAGACAGAAAAACAGAAATCTTTAACATGCTGCTTTGAGAAGGCTTGTTTCAAGCTTTAGTTAGTCAATCACTTTACTCAAACTTGTCAGTTGTAATAAGCTAGGAATAAGGTTTCTACAGGTTTGCTTATTTGGTTTATTTATAATAATATAAAGTTATGTACTCACTGCTCCTCCATTTAGTATCATGGTCATCTCAGTCGGTTGGTAGACGTTACTTCTGAAGGGTGCACTGGGTCTGGCTCCTGTGTTGCCGTTATGATGGCTACCACTTCTCAACCCTACAACAATAGAGGATGGATGTTAGGATCTGTTTAATGTATATTAAATGATATATTAATCTTTGTGTCTAGTTGTACCTGCAGCATTTTCATCAAATGCGTATCCCTGGCTCTCCACAAACTGCCTGTGCGAAAGTGGGATATCCTCATCAAGGCTGGCCTCTCTCATGCGTGATGAATTCTGAGATGTGTCAAAATAGTCTGGAACTAAAGGCTGAGGTGGTGCTCGAAGACAGGCATGGGCTTCAGGAGCAGCATGGCACAGCAATAACAACCAACCCTGTGCTACCAGGGCCACAGCCAATGCTGGATCATCCCAGTCCGGAGACTTTTCAAGTACTTTGTTTCCATAGACATAGAAACCAACCCAAGCCACCCACAGAAGAATGGACAGCAAGCAGGAGACTAGAAGCCACACAACATTACAGTGCCATTGTCGTGCCTTCCCACACAGCGCTAATGTTGCAGTTACTAGGGCAGACAGCAGGAGTGCAACCACATAGGCACAAGCGAGTGCAAAGTCCAGTTGCTGATACTCGCAAGCCGGGTTACCCTCCCGCAGCACTGTTAGAAGAAGCCACTCCGCAGCGATAATACCTTGTACTGCTGTTAACCCTAGCGCTAGTCCAACGATGGCACACCCGCCTGGGCTACGAGACTCACGTGCAAGCCTGCGCAGCCTCAAGCCCTGTGCTAACATGCAGGCAAAGCAGAGTGAGAAAAACAAACCCCAGAGGGCACGTCGCACCACACAAATGCTCTCGTTATGCTCAATAAGGTATGCGAAGCTAAGCCCAAACAGCCCAATAATGCCCATTAACAGTAAGAGAATCGGACCGATGCCACTTCGCTTTGGTGCCTCAGTCACTGAGTGCAGGCGACACAGTAACACCATCAACAGTAAAACGGCAGCTAACACACCAGCCGCTGCTACGACCTCCACCACCACGCCCCATATAGCATCCAGGTCACATAAGAGAGTGTATGGTCTTGGAGGTCCAAATCTGCAGCCAAATGGGACTGTCGGCTTCTCATCTTGAGACAAACTCACACCCAGCCCAGTGAGCAGCAGGAACATGACATGAAATAATGACATCTGAAAAAGAGAAAGAAAACGAGAATGAGTCAATCTTAGTCTTTGTATAATTTGCTTTTAAGGGTGTGTTCACACTTGTCATGTTTGGTTCAATTAAAATGAACTCAGGTGCGATTGCTCTGTCAGTGCAGTTCATTTGAGTAAGTGTGAATGCTGCCATCCAAACCCTGGTGCGCACCAAAAAAGTGGACTGAGACCACTATAAAGATGGGTCTCGGTCCACTTCCAAATGAACTCGGATGCGGTTCGAATGAAATACAGTATGAATGCAACATGGACCAAATACTTCTAAACGAACCAAAAATAGGAAGCAATGACAAGATGCAACGCTATGTGACATGATTTCACGAAGGGAACTAGCGGTGTATCCAAAAAAAAAAAATAAGCAGAGGGCAAATGTGGAGCAACGAGGAGGTAAAGTGCCTTTTGTGAACTCTTTGTGAGTTCGTAGGTGGTGAAAATAAAATCATATACATGCAACAATGAGCGCGCTTAGTTCAGCAGAAGGCATAAGGTGTATTCGACTTAAAGCAGCGCTGAGAAGATCGATCAGTGAATGGGTTCTTTGATGTCATACACCTGCAGCGCCACTTTGTCGAACGCACCTGATCCTTTTGTGTTCGGTGCGTTCTGTCATGAAATATACGTTATTGAACGCAACCAATCAAGTTGTGAACGTATGCCTTTAGGTTCGCTGTCAAAAATGCCAGTGTGAACGCTAAGTGGACCAGGACCAAATGTATCATTTTCCTTTTTAGTCCGGACTACAAGTGTGAACACACCCTAAAATTTGGTCTGACACATACATTGGCCCAAAAAGGTTTCTGGTCACCCAAGTCCCATTTCAAGTGTGGATGTCAATGAATTGTATCATGTATTATTTGTAAAAGAATGTTTGTTTTTTTCTTTCAGAATTTCATTTTTTAACCATTTTTGATTTAAAGCATTTGATATTATGCTTTTTTAAAAGGTTCCTAATTTTGTTTTTTGCATCAAAGGTAAAAAAAAAACACTGTATTATGAGAAAATTAAATTTCACATCACCTAGTTTCTAAAATAGTTTGAAATGATTCATTTAAAGATTCAGGCTCTCTAAAGACCTCCTTTCAGTAAGCCTACTCTGCTCTGATTGGTCAGATAGCTCAGTCTGTTGTGATTGGTCTATTACTGTGGTATCATCAAAATTCATTTTAACCACTTACCCTTCACATTCTTATCCTGTGGAATTGTAAACAAAGCAAATCTTCTTTCGCACTGCAGAAAATAGCATTACAACACAAGCCACAAACTAAAGTTTTTGAAGGCAGATCAAAGTAGACATTGTTTTTGGGAAGCCAATAAAGACCATTACGCAAATTCATTACGGATCTTTGCAGATAAGTTTCATAAGTGGAACTGGAATTACTGACGACTTGTCTCAGCAGTTCAGAATAAACTCTTTTAGCAGACAATAACTCTATTTGTCGTGCACTTTGATCTTTAAAACTTTGCAGAGCTTTTACATTCACAAATGGCTATATTACACACTGCATGAAAGGTAATATTCAAAAAAGAATAATGGGGCCCTTTAAGCAACTTTCAAGGTCATTTTTAATGGATGTATATAGCCAGTCAGGTCTTAGTCCACAAGTGCACCTGGGAAGCTCCTATTTGAAGATAACCATTTTTTTTAATTAAATGGTATTACAGTAATACTACAGGAGCCTTCTATCATTTTTTTTATTATATTTTGTTAATTAGAACATTCTTTTCATTTCTCAGTTATTCATGCATGGTATCTTACAAAAACATTTGTTATCACAACATAAGTGATTAACATTTGTTCTAGAGGGCTGCCTCACACAGTGTTAAGCTCCATCCCTAATAAAACACTCCTGAAATTTGCCTAAGCTGAAAAGAACTAACAATAATTAAGTCCAAGATTAAGAATACACCATTACTAAAATGTAAAATGTTTATATATAAAAAGTTTTGGCAGTCTTTTATGTGTATTTTCGGCATCTCTCTGGTGTGGATACTGTTTTCTAATTCTGCTACGTCGAACCCCTAGAGGTCGTAACGCATGACAGATCGCTGCATAAACGCCTTGGAGAGCCGCTTCTGGGACGCTTCAGAAACGTGCTGGTATAAACCCAACACAAGCATTGACTCGAGCGGCCGTGATCAACTCCGCTTCCCGTGTCGGAGCCATAATGCGGAGCGCGAGTGAACGCGATCATTCCTAGTCTTTACTACTAGTTTTAACGCGAATAAACATGACAGAACATCTCATGCCTCATGTAATTGCTCAATCAGTGTTTCAACCACAGAAAGACAAACAAAACAGCATGGAAATAAAATGTCACGTAGCATTTCATTTACCTCAGCAAGTCATCAGTGTCCACAGCTCGTTAGTTCACTAGAGAAATGAAGTCTAGAGAGGAGCATTTCGCAAAATATTACACCATATTCTCATATTTTACCTTACCTGATAGTCTTAATTATTTAAATGTACGTTTAAATCGATCTGTTATGAAACATGCTATGACAGCCAGTGTGTAATTGAATATATTTTAACAAATAGCCTAGAAATTAATTTAAAAAATGAGTGCAAAAGCTGAGTGTTGATCATCTATTTTAAGTTTAAGCTTGGGTTAAGTTGTTAGGCCTAATTGTAACCTTATGATGTAAAAGGGCTCCTATAGTTTTAAGCATAAGCTGAGGTAGATTTTTAATCACTAAGAAAATTTTAACTATAACTGAATGTATGTAAAGAAAGAGCAACTTGTTCAATAAACCTTAAAAAACAAAAAATTAAAATAAAATCCCCCTGCTGTACCGAAATCATACCGAACCGTGACGTTAAAGCCGAGGTACGTACCGAACCGTCATATTTATGTACCGTTACAACCCTAATATATATAAACATTAAATGTTGTTTTTATTAAACATTAAAACAACATTAAATTCAAACTTAAACAAAAAGCAAAATATAAAGGCTTAATATTATTTATTATTAGTTATAGTTATTTTAATATATTATTATTAGTTTAACAAAAGAGATAGTTCATTAATATGATCACAAATTACAGTAACAATGGCAAATGATTCCATGTACTAATGTAACAGGTTTAAACAAAAAAGCAGGCATGGAGGTATGTATAATTACAATTTAAAGACCATGTCGTGTGATGTGTGCTTGGGGCTTGGTTTCAGTTCAGTGTCGGAATCTGGATACTTGCGTTTTGTCTTTTGTCGTGAGCGCATGGAGGGGGTTCTTTATCAGTTTCATGTGCTCTTGTGTTGTGTTTTTTGTTTGAGCACAGGGCCTTTGACCTTGTTTCACAGGCCATGTGCTATTGTGATATGTTCATTGCATTGTCTAGTCTTGTGTGTTTTGTTGAACACATGGCTTGTGTTTTTTACGTGTAACTATAGCAAATTAAAAAGTAAGCATAGAGGGAAAGAAAGTAGTAAAAGCAAAATGCCCACAGATAAACAAAGTTGCACATTTCAACAGCTTTATTTGGCCCTTACTGGAGCTTAAATGGAAGACTTCAGATTGAAGAAGAGTCTCTTGCTGTTTTCGTTTCAGCTATATTCTTGCACACTTAAAAAGTTTTGATTCTTTATTAGACTGTAAATTGCTGATGTACTCTGGGTAACAAACGGCACCAAAATATTTTAAAATGTTTTTAATAGTTCAAATCACATCAAATCAAATGATTAAAAGACTGGTAAATTACCCCAGTAAATTATAGTCCAATTGCTCTCACATCATTTATGTGCAATTCACCTGTTTGCTTAAGCTGTTTAGTATATCATTTGGTAGCACTTTATTTTAGGGTCTCTTAACTAGTTGCTTATTAGCATGCATATTACTAGAATATTAGCCATTTATTAGTACTAATTAAGCACATATTAATGCCTTATTCTACATGATCTTATTCTACATCCCTAATCCTACCCAATACCTAAACTTAACAACTACCTTAGTAACTATTAATAAACAGCAAATTAGGAATTTATTGAGGGAAAAGTCATAGTTAATGGTGAATAAGTGTTCCCTATTCTAAAGTGTTACCTATCATTTATAATTTAACATGTCAGTAATTCATAGGATCTATGCTAGTAGAATATTAAGAAATGACACAGCTCACAGCAAAAAGGGTGGATGTAAACTCCCAGGCTGGATGTGCCCCACTAATGTGCCAGTGGCTAGGACAAAGAGGTGATGAAGAAGCAGGTGTGGATCTGTTTATGTGCAGGCAGTCTTGCACTAACAAAGTTATCTGTTACATCATGAAGACAAGAACAAATGAGTCGATTTGGCAGCTTGATTTAAATAAAAGCCCTAAATAAATTACTTCTAATGTCAAAAGAAAATGGAAAATTAGATTTATCAATTCATGACCCCCTTTAGATATGATGTTACGGTTACCTAAAGAAAACCTACAAGTACTTTATATTTGGAGTATATGCGTTTTTACACTAGTAGTTTACTGAGAGTATACTTCAACGTGCATTCACTTCATATACAACCCGAATTCTGGAAATGTTGGGACGTTTTTTTTAAATTTGAATAAAATGACACATGAGCAAATATTTTATTAACAATAGAACATAGAGAACATAAATGTTTAAACGGAGAAATTTTACACTTTTATCCACTAAATGAGCTCATTTCAAATTTGATGCCTGCTACAGGTCTCAAAAAAAGTTGGCACGGGGACAACAAAGGGCTGAAAAAGCAAGAAATTTTGAAAAGATTCAACTGGGAGAACATAGGTTATATAAAGGTTTTAGAGCAACATATGCTCCCCTCCAGACGACGACTATTTCAGGGAAGGCCTTGTGTAATTCAGCAGGACAGTGCTAAACCACATACTGCAGCTATTACAACAGCATGGCTTCGTAGTAGAAGAGTCCGGGTGCTGAATTGGACTGCCTGCCGTCCAGAGCTTTCGCCTATAGAGAACATTTGGTGCATCATTAAACGAAAAATACGTCAAAGACGACCACAAACTCTTCAGCAGCTGGAAACCTATATCAGGCAAGAATGGGACCAAATTCCAACACCAAAACTCCAGAGACTCATAACCTCGATGCCCAGACGTCTTCAAGCTGTTTTGAAAAGGAGATGCTACACCATGGTAAACATGCCTCCGTCCCAACTATTTAGAGACCTGTAACAGGCATCAAATATGAAATGAGCTCATTTTGTGCATAAAATTGCTCAGTTTAAACATTTATCTATGTTCTATTGTGAATAAATTATTGGCTCATGTGATTTGAAATTCTTTTAATTTTCATTTTATTCTAATTTTAAAAAATGTACCAACATTTCCGGAATTCGGGTTGTACTAAAAAGGGGGCCAGTTTAGTTCCAAATAGTATTGAAACAGTACACATATTACTAGTCTGTTGTGCTTTGCCATTCATCTCAGCGCATGATGACTTTCAAACAAACCAAACATCAGACAACTACTTGATTGGCTGTGTGCTCAATATGTATCTTACACCCATCTGGGAACTATCCTATTTCTATGAAAACATCAGAAAATTTGTTCACAAGGTCATGGTTTTGCTCAAAGAGGACCAATTAGATTTTATCCATGCCAAGGCAAGCTTTCAGTCCTATTATAGGTTGCTCTTGAGTGTCTGCGATGTAGAATTCTAGCATGGCTTTGATCTCTGTATTTACATTGGATCTGGCTGTTGCGTGATATGGTTAAAGAGTTCTTCAACGTATCCTGACCATTGTGTTATTTGTTTTAACTGACAAAGACTGATGATATCTTGAATCTTGTTTTCTTGAATGATAATGACTTCTGCCCTGTGTCTAGTCTAAATCTTATTTTGGAGACTGTTAAGCCTGTCTCTATTTCCACAGAAGCTTGTTTATTTACCACGTTGCTGTGATCTTTTGGTATTGCATCAGTGAAGAGTTCCTGGGGGTTACAAAGGTCATAGTCTTGTTGTCAACAGTATGCACGTTCCTCTGTTTCTACGGTTGTTGTAATTCGCAAGCCATTGCAAAGTTGTTCGGTTTGCTACATTTCTTTCACTGCTTCCCCATGGCTGAGCATTTATCCTTGTCTCTGTGCACCTGCATGCAGAGCCTGCACATTGTAGGTCTTGTACTTACTCTACCACATTAACAGACAACATGGCGAATGTAGTACATCCAGATTGCATTCATACTATATATAGTACAACATACTCTTTTTGGAGTCGTCAAAAAATAACTTAAAAAAATACTTATTCAAATAAAACTACCTACTCAAGAGAGTATGTGATTCCGGACACAGCCTTTGTGATCTTCTTCACAAGGGGTGTCCACTCCTGCTCCTGGAGGCAGATTTTAGCTCCAACCACTTCCAGCTCGCTTGCCTGGAAGTTTCTAGTGAGTCTGAAGACCTTGATTACTTTGGTTCAGGTGAGCTTAATTAGGGTTGGAGCTAAATTCTCCAGGACAGCGGCCCTCTAGAAACAGGTTTGAACACCCCTGGTCTATTCTTTTTTTCACTACAGGGAATTCACCAGCATTATGGGTAACACGGTTCCACACATGGTATAACTAAAAATCATTACAGCTACTTAATCGTTACGGTCTCTTTTTCATTGTTATTCATGTATTGGACTCACATAGACTTTATATCTTTACGCATACTTTAATCAACAGTAAAGCAGTAGACAGCTTTGTAGCAATTAACACAAAAGGGAAATATATTTATAATCAATTATAGTTAGTTTATAATCAATTACAATTACTTATATCAGCGGCCAGAAGCAACTGCTGCAGAATTAATATTACAATCTGTTCATCCAGCAAACATTCAGTGTTAACAGTCTATCAGCTCCAAGAAATATTACTTTCCTGGCCACATAAAATATCTTTCTTACAGTACTAACAATATTGCAGCATGTAGCATAGATCAGCTCATTAAAGTGACTTCATAAGCAGTAAACAAAATCTAACTCAGATGCATAAAGTTTATTGAACTAATCTATGGATGCACAATAAATACTTACATAAATTACATGAATTAAAATATATCAAGTAGGAGTCCGTTTTCCAGTTAAAGCACCTTATTAAATGGGGTCAAAATTTATTGTCTTGTACATGCATTGGCTCCATCATTGAGTGTGCATCCAGATGCAGTTTAGCTCAAAGTCCTGATAGTGTCTTCTGTAGTTAGAGATGCTCAAGAAAGAGAGGTGGTGATGAGGTTGCGTTTAATTAAAAAAAAAAAAAAAAGAACTTTAGTGATTTTGTTCTGACAAGATTTGATGACAATTGTTGTCTGACTCTCACTCTGAGTGGAAAGTTCATCTGCTGGCTCCTTGGCAAAACGAAGTGTCCCATGTTGTTGAGACTAACCAGATAGTGGCCTTTAACTAACTACAGAGTTCACACCTCTTGAAACTGGCTTGTCCAATATAAAGCTGCAAATTTGAGCAGGAAAGCCCTCCCTCCCCCTACAGCTTATTTGCATAATCAGAGTTGCTGGCAGATTTGAGTGCCATAAAACTCTGATTTGCGTAACATGTCCCATTGAAGTTATGAAGATGTGGTATAGCCCAATATTCATGAAATTAAAAGAGGATCATTACATGCAGATTGGATTACATTAATTAATGATTCAGTCATTAAACATGCATTGCACATGTGGGTTATGACACCAGATGGCATGGTTCAAACGGTGGTTGTGCCAAGCAGTACAGCTTACTTCATATAGTTGTGCAGCAGCTATAGTAATTTGATAGCCTACATAGTTTAAATAACACATTTCAGGAAAAGTATTAATTTTACTGATTATTGACTATATGAATTAATGCATGTTTTTGAGGTATTTGTACTTGCGTCAAGCTGCAGGACACCCAAAGGTGACCAACTAGTGAATGTTTACATAAATCAACAATAAAATTACACGCATACAGACAGTTTTGTATGATTCACCAATTCAATGTACGAAATAAAGCGCTTCAACATTGTAGATAAAAAGTATTTGCAAAATGAATGCAAATGGAATATATATATAGTCCATCCCATATCTCAACCTGTCCTCCAACCAATACGCCTGTATAGGTCGTTTGTCCAAATCCCTGAAATATGACCCATCAGAGCCAATACTGGAATTGTGCTCCTATCAGCAACAGGACATTTTCATATTAATGTTTTGTACTCTTTTATGCGTTATAATTCGGGTTTCGTGTAGATCAGTTGGTAGAGCATTGCGTTATACAACAATATATAATCATGTGATCATGCGATCATGGGTTCGTTCCCAGAGAACGCATGCCCTCATAAAATGTGCACTAAAAATCATGATTTTGCATGATTTCTGTAAGGGGTAGGTTTAGGGGTGAGGTTAGGTGTGGTCATTCGTACAAATTAGCCACCTAGTAAAATATGTACGAATTACCGTGAGATCGGTGTAAAAAGTCCACACATTGCATTTAAATAAACACGCATTTTGATTGGTATTGACAGTCATACGTCATTTCATGATGACAGACTCAACACAACACTGTCATTATTTTTAAGCACGCTAGAGGGCGCTTAACTTTAAAACGTAAATATAGGTCGTAATAAGGCACTTGCACAAACAACCTATAGGGTAGTTTTTTTGTTGGAGGACAGGCTCCCATATATACATTCCTTCAACTGACATTTTGGCGTGTAATGCAATCACATTCAGACACGTCTGAATTTATTGTCCAAATAGTTTTTGAGGCCACTGTATGTATAAGTAGTTTTTAGATTCATTCTTTCTAAAGTGATCTTATGTGCATGTGTACCTAAAATAACTTATAGCATAAAGTGTTTTATGGGTTATATTAACTAAGACAAGCAATAATTTTAACATCTTACCTTAGTATAAGATATAATCCGTGGTAGTTGCCTTGAAAATTATGGTCTAAGAGATGGACCCTGCACAGGCAAAAAAAAGTTTTAGTATTCACATATTTCATGTTACAAACATGAAAAAGACCATCTCCAAAATAAATGTCTAAAAAACCCTTTGGGAGGATTCAAACCATGTATTTTATGGTACTGGTAGTCCATTTCTGTAAGCAAAGGAATGGAAAGTATGTATGTGTTGATGCTATGTTTGTGTGAGACAGCTCAAACACTGATTATTAATAGTGCACACATGCTCAGTGCACTATAAATAAATAACCTGTAACAATATACAGCAGTGGGCAAAGGCAAAGCGTCTCATTAGAATAACTGACTTTTTAAAATAGTCCTCCACAACTCTTCATATTACTGTCTCGGGACAGTTGACGAATTTGTCACTGGCCCGATCGAGCCACTGCTGCGTCATCGCAAATGTGCACGTGTTTTAAGTCTTGCCAAAGTGAAATTCAAAGAGATTTTAAAGAATTCATGCAAGACGTTAAACATAACTACATACAATGCTCGCACACTGTGTTCTGTGTGTACAGCGCGCATTCTTGCACTTAAACAAATACATACAAAAGTATGTCAAAATAGCAGTCTTGGTGAGTACCTTTGTAGATTCAACAAATATTAATTGCTAATTACTAATTATTATTAGCTTTAACAATGCTTTGTTTACAATGGTTACCAATGTTACACTGTAAGTCCCATTGCTGGTGCATTTATTGTGCAGTCGGTGACAAATGTTCCCAGAATAAAGAAAAACATGGCACAAAAGGTAAATCAAAAAAGTAAATAAACTATACAATCTTTAAAAGTCCGTTCACTGCAATTGTGAACCAAGACACGAGCACAGCTCACTACACACAGTTGAGGCTAGAGCACATCACTCTCAAACAACTTCCCGCGGCCATTTTACATTCTAAGCCCCTCCTTCGGGAACGTACCACTCTATGGGTAAGTCCAGGCACAATTACCATATACAACCTTTAGCCATACAAACACATAGTACATACATAACCCCAAATACCAATACAGTTTTAAACACACAAGACATAAGCACGAAAAACTAACCAGATATACATTTGTTTCACTGCGGCTGTATGGACCCTTCTAATGCCGTCAAGAAAACATGGACCTGTCTGTTCAGGTGGCACGAATGCTAAGTTTAAAAGAACACTCCACTATTTTTGAAAATAGGCTAATTTTCCAACTCCAAGAGTTAAACAGTTGAGTTTTACCGTTTTCGAATCCATTCAGCCAATCTCCGGGTCTGGCAGGAGCACTTTTAGTGCAGCTTAGCATAGATCATTAGCCCCTTTTGCGCCGCTTTAGTTCCAGAACTAAAAGTACAGTACTAAAGTACTGAGACGATTTTGCGCAAACTATTTCCCAGTACCATTTAAAGGGTTGCATTCGCACCGACAGTGGGTACTAGGAAGTGACGTAAGCCGGTGTGCGAGGCGTTCAACAACGAAAACAAAGAAGAACAACGTTAACAACAGGAGGATGGAGGACGCTGTGATCGGAGCTGTGTTTTTGTTGTGTCTTGCGGGGTTTACAATAATGGACATGGGATGTCTACGTATACGTCAGGCGATTGAAAGATCGGAAAGGAATTCAAAATGTTCAAAAGTGCCTGCACTTCAGCGTCCGTCCATCTATCGCTGTTCTCCATTCTTGCGAAATTTGAAGTTGATGCGATGTTTACACAGTATGTGTTTACACGGTGTTTTAAATCATGGCGGGTGAGGGCGTTTTCGTACGCGTTTAGCCAATCAGCGTACACTTACGTCACGATAGTTCCTATGGAACTGTTTTAGACCCTACTCTGAAGTAGGAGCTAATTTAGTTCCTCCAAACGGAGTTCCGGGAACTAAAACAGTTCCTAGTTCCCGTGGTGCGAACATGCCAAAAAGTGGGTAGTTCCACAATTAGTTCGGGTACTATGAAAATGTTCCTGCAGTGCGAAAGGGCCTATTGAATCTGATTAGACCGTTAGCATCTCGCTCAAAAATGACCAAAGAGTTTAAATATTTTTCCTGTTTAAAACTTAACTCTTCTGTAGTTACATCGTGAACTAAGACTGACGGAAAATGAAAAGTTGCGATTTTCTAGGCCGATATGGCTAGGAACTATACTCTCATTCCGACGTAATAATCAAGGAACTCTGCTGCTGTACCATGGTTGCAGCAGGTGCAGTGATATTACACAGCGCCTGAAAATAGTTCCCAGCTATATCACCTAGCAAAGTTCCTTGATTATTACGTCGGAATGAGAGTTTTCTTTTTAAAGTTTTTATTTTCAAAAATAGTGGAGTGTTCCTTTAAATAACTCAATGTTTGTATAGCACAGGTTTGGCAATTGATGTTTCACTGCTGGTAAGTATATCTGTTAATCTGTATGAACTTCTATCAAATAAATGTTTTAACTGTATGAATGAGTCTTGTGGTTATTTGTACAGTGAACATATGTATATACAAAACTTATACATGCTGTCAGGTTATGTTAAATGGCAAAATCACACACTGAGCATGTACAAACTCCCCCATGAACACAATTCACACGTTAACCCAACACACACCAAACACATAATACACAACATTCATATGGTTCAAGCATTACATAAGTCCGTGTACAGATGTCAGTGCAGAGAGAGACATGTAGTGAAGAAGCAAGTTTTGAATTGCAACAGAATGAGCATCCTCTGATGATTGGTCTCATATGTGCCAAGTAGACCAATCGGTCATCTCTGTGGGCAGGCATTACAGTCAACCTCTCAATCTCCTGTCAGTTCAGACTTCCAGAGTTTTGCATCTGCAGCCGCAGCATAATAGAAGCTACTAAGAAAAAAATTTTTTTTAACTCACTAAAGGTGTACCCCTGCCTAATAGGGGTCAAAAACAGTGTTTCTTGCTGCACTGTTGGCAACGGTGACTTTTCTATTTCCTATGGTGGGTTAAATAACTGTAAAAGACATGTTGAGGTAAGTTCAGGTTTCAAGTTCAAGTTTAAACTAGCTGAATACCTGCAAGTTTACGTTACTGATGTTCTACGACATGAGGCAAAACTCTGCACACTTGTTTAAAACTGTAAGTAAATAAATTAATAAAAACAATACCGTGAGTAGATTGATAATAATATAAGTACATATTTTAATGCATGACCGGGTTCACATGGGAATTCTCTGGATTCTCCTTGTGCTCCTCTCCTACACCAGACACTCAAATTTTCATAAATCAGGAAGTGGTATATCAAAATAAAAAAAAATAAAAAAATATCAATAGCACAGTAGAGATATCCCTAGCGCAAATCGCAGCAGGTGTCCATCCCTCTCTCCCTCACAGACCTAATATCGTTCTTTAAAGGGGATCTCGCTCTGTCAGTGGAGCTGTTGGGAAGCTTTCCAGGGCTTCCGACCACATATCATACCTGCCTGCTTGTCAGGAATATGAATTATTTCATGCAAAATAATAAATTCATTAACACAGACTGCTATGACTTTGAGCCATCCAGTAAAATGCTCAAATCTGCAAAGCAAGTTACATCACAGTACAAGAAAAGTTTGTAAATGAACTGTATGCACAAAAGTTGCATTAACATTTATTTTAGCCATTTCTATTAAATGTTCTATTAAATTTGTTTACTTAAACATGTCATAGAACCTTGGGAGGCTTGGGGGGGGAGTGTGGGGGTTGGGGCAGCTGGTAATACCTCCCTGAAATTAGTTTTTGCAGGGTGGGATGTCTGTATTTGGTAAGGTAGTAGCTTTTGCTGTTTTAATTGGCATCTAAAATTTTGGTGTTATATGCTTATTTATTAGAATAAAAGATAATATGGGTCAAAAACAATGATAATAGCAACTGTATTATTTTTTGTGGCAGGGACAGTGAAAATATTTGACAGGGCAAGCAACAATTTGAACCACTGGCCCAACTGAGCTAGTAAAAAAAAACTCCTTAGCGTTGGGCCCTGCATTTGGATTAAGCAGGCCAAATATGGATTGCAGTTTTAATGACATTTTTCGGCATTCATTCAACAATAACAGTGTAAACGTTTTGGGCCCTATTGTAACGATCTAAGCGCATGGTCTAAAGCACATGGCGCAGGTGAACTAAGGGAGTGTCCGAATCCACTTTTGCTAATTTAACGACAAAAATGGGAAAAATGGTTGCGACCCAGTCTAAAAGGGTTTATTATATTCTCTTAATGAGTAATGGGTGTGTTTTGGGCGTAACGTGCAATAAACCAATCAGAGTCTCATCTCCCATTCCCTTTAAAAGCCAGTTGCGCTTGCACCATGGCGGATTCGCTATTTACACGGCGGAATTTGCAAACACAAAGACTGAACACGTCTCCAGAGAGGAAACGGAGCTGCTCGTGCGTGAGGTTAAAGCGCACAAGCAGACCATCTACGGGACAAGCCGGATTCCACCAAAGCTATCCATTATGACATGTAGGTATTTTTATATTTATGTACACAATAATAATCTTTTACATTTTAATCCTTAAATTTTTAATACTAAAAATGTTTGTGAGCTGCTGCGTGTCCCTGTGTGCAATAAGCAAAGTGTACATGCGTTGTGGACCTGCCTATAGGCGCATGTTACTAAAGTAAAAAAATACTGCGCCACTGACTTCAGACCAGGTTTCAGTTTGTCAATGGTGCAGTCTATTTCACTTGCCTCAAAATAGCAACGTGCTAACAATGCACTTGAACACACCTCATTTTCAGACCAGCATGCCCATGGGCACACAATTGGGTGCAAATGCATTTGTTATTTAAACAACATTGTGCAGGATGTGAAAATAATAACTGTGTCGGGCTGAAACTAAGAAAAAAAGTCTTATTTCTTTCTCTGGCTCATTTCCTCTTTCTCTCTCTATCTCAGTTTCTTCACATCAACTTCATATGTGACCCTGTACCACAAAACCAGTCATAAGGGTCCATTTTTGATCATCTGGAAGCTGAATAAATAAACTTTCTAGTGATGCATGGTTTGTTGGAATAGGACAATATTTGGTCGAGATACAATTATTTGAAAATCTGGAATCTGAGGGTGCAAAAAAAAAAAAATCTAAATATTGAGAAAATCACTTTTAGAATTGTCCAAATGATGTTCTTAGCAATGTCAGCAATCTCTGTCAGTGCAGCAGGTTTGTGAGACTTCCCTTCATTTTTAGGCCCTATACCCCATAGTGGCTTAAGTAATATGTACTAAGAACTTTTTTCATAGAGCCTATACGGTCACTACAATGAAAATGATTAAAGTGGATAAAATAAATGACACGCACAAATACACACACATACATACTGGTTTCCATTTGTTGTGGGGACCTTCCATGGGCGTAACAGTTTTTCTACTATACAAACTGTATTTTTATCCCCTTATCCCTCTATCTATGTAGGGCACTTCAGACTGAGAACAATCATGGCCGCCATAATGAAGGGTCATTCCAAACCAAAGTGTTCAAAACTGGCCACTTAAAAGGGTACTTTAGAATTAAGGATTCTGAACGGTACAACTGATGGACACAGCTCCCATGATTCTTTGCACAGATTTAACTGTGTGATGATGGCCCCTCCTTAAAGGGTTAGTTAACCCAAAAATGAAAATTCGTCAATAATTACTCACCCTCATGTCGTTCCAAACCTGTAAGACCTTCGTTCATCTTTGGAACACAAATTAATATATTTTGATGAAATCCGAGACCTTTCTGACCCTCCACAGACAGCAAGGATCCTAACATGGTCAAGGCACAGAAATTCAGTAAGGACACCATTATAATGGTCAACGTAACATCAGTGGTTCAACCGTAATTGAAGCTATAAGAATAATTTGTGTGCAAAAAAGCCCCAAAATACTGACTTTATTCAACAATTTCTTCTCTTCCGTGTCCCCACTGCACATTCACGAGAGTACCATGGCACAAGGATTTACTTCGCTGTGACAAGTCACAGTCATTTACTTTCGTTTCTGAATGAATCAGCCATTTGAACTAATTGGTTGAATGAATGACTCACTCATTAAGACAGTGACTTGCGCCCTCTGTTGGTGAAAATCATTACACGATTGCTCTGGTAACCCACAGAATATGTTGGTCAGGATTTTTTTGCTATGTATTTGTAAGTTGTTTTAACCCTTTGACGCGTACAATCACACCGGTGTGATTAGAATGTTCAGTGTCACGTCATCAACTGCTGAATTCAAATCTGCTTTAGCACTTTTACTGGCGCTGAGACAGATCAGACTCGCTGAGCGCTTATCATATTATCACAACTATTCAATGTTTTCAACCATATAATGCTTATTTTAGGTTCCAGACATTTAAATACACATAAGTAGGCTACTAGCAAAACCAAAAATGTATAGTTTGTAAAATACACACTAATGTCTATGGAAACGGCAATAATGATCATTACAAATATGTGACGACATGTTTTATTGATATCATATACACAATGTAGGTAACAATAAAGTTGACTATTCTTCTCCCAGTTCACCGGAGACTTACTTTAACGTGTTTCGGGAGGAGAGGATGAATTTACGTGTTGTAAATCCCACAGCTCGGATTCAGCGCGAACAAACATGGCGGCGCCCATCACCCGGTATAGATCAACTAACACGGTCATTATAAAAGTGTTTAAACTACCAAATACATTTACTTGCACATATTTCAGAATCGGAATATCAGATATCTCATAATATAGTGAGCATGTTTGTGAATATTTTGAATAAAGAAAAAATGAAATAAAAGCGATCCATATGTCATACAGCGCTTTTGTGGCTGCAGTGTGTCACGACAAGCATGACGCGTCACCATGGAAACAATAAGGCGTTCACGAGTTCACACTTACATATATTTAGCACGAGTAACGTAGCCCGAACCCAGAGTACCCCCAAAAGCAATTGAGTGTTGGACAGCCGCCAGACTAAGATCCCCCCCCCAAATACGCAATAGAGATCTGGCGGTAGCTGGTATCGAGGAGTAGCCTGGATGTCAGGCCGGGGGAGCCTACGAGCTCTGAGGGAGCGGTTTGGCATGCATGGGTAGGTCCCACCGGCCGCTGGTGTGAACTGCGTGGTTTGGGGCGACCGGTCAGGGAGGGCTCGAACCGAAGCTCAACGGTGTGCTCATCACATTGGGACGGGTGAGCCCTGCCCGCCGATAGAGCAGCAGGGTGGTTAAGGCCCTGACCAGGAGGACCCGAGTTGCCTGCAGTCGGATAGATCACGGAGTCGGCGTACGAGCCCTACTGGCCGTCAGCCCCTGCTGATCAGAGAACAGAGGGCGGAAACTTGCAGAGAGAACCCATGAAGCCTCCGACTAGAGCACAATACTCCGTCGTCGGACGAGCGGGCAGCACATACAGGAGCCCACAGGGAGACCAACGTCTGGCACGAGATCAAGACTACGATGTCAGACGGATAGCTTCGCCGGCGGGTTGGGAGATGAGAAAACCCAGAACTGGGAGGGCTCTCGCAGCATCCGATGGGAGATTGAGACTCAGGAGATCGAACGGGTAAGCCTCGCCAGGCGGGGGGAAAAGGTGTGAGGATAGAAGAGACAGGTGGACGGTGTTCGGCAGGCGGACGAGACCCATGGCGACTGATGGCTAGGCCTCGTCGCCCGTCGGACGGAAAAATAGGTGGGTGGCCAAGACAGACACCGACGCTCTACGGGAGGCCAATACTCACCGAGTCAAACGGGTCAGTCTCACCGACCGTAGGATGAAACGGTAAGTCGTCTGGCTGGGAGGCTCTCGCCGACACCCGACGGGGGCACAATACCCACTGTGTCGGACCGGTAAGCGTCGCCAGCGTGGGACTTGAAAAGGTAAGGTTGTCTGGCCGGGAATGCGCTCACCGGCGTCCGATGGGAGATCAAGACTCACTGTGTCAAACAGGTAAAGACGGAAAGGTAAAGTTTAGTCGGGACGCTTAGCCGTCATCCAACTGGTGAAGCGTGCTCACCTGTTTGAAGGGCCAGTGGCGCTGACGTAGGAGGAAAAAAGACGAGGTTGTCCGGCCGGGAGGCTCTCGTGACATCCGACGGGAGATCAATACTCGCGAGTCGGATGGTTAAGCCTCGCCGGTGGCGGACTGAAAACTAAGATTGCTTGACCGACCGAGTATGTAGCGTTCAACGGGGGTTTGATATTGTGGCGCGAGCAGAAGGAAAAGGTAAGATTGTCTGGCTGGGAGGCTCTTGCCGACGTCCGACGGGAGATCAAGACTCACCGTGTTGGACGGGTAAGCCTTGCCGAGCGTAGGACTTGAAAAGGTAAGGTTGTCTGGCTGGGAGTGTTCTCGCCGGCGTCCGTTAGAAGATGGGGGCTCACGGAGTCGGACAAGTAAGACAGAAATGTAAAGTTGTGTGGTCGGGAGGCTTCGCCGACATCCGTCTGGAGATGGACACTCGCAGCATGGATGGGTAAGTCTCGCCGGCCGCAGGATGGAAAAAAGGTGAGTTTGTCTGGCTGGGAGGCTCTTGCTGACGCCCGACGGGAGCACAATACCCACTGTGTCGGACGGGTAATCGTCGCCAGCGTGGGACTTGAAAATGTAAGGTTGTTTGGCCAGGAATGCGCTCCCTGGCGTCCGGCGGGAGATCAGGGCTCACAGTGTCGGACAGGTAAAGACAGAAAAGTAAAGTTAGGTGGCCGGGAGGCACTCACCGTCATCTGACTGGAGATGGAAGCTCGCAGCCTGGTTGGGTAAGACTCTCCGGCCGCAGGGTGGAAAAGGTAAGTTGTCTAGCTGGGAGGCTCTGCCAGTGTTCGGCAAGATGTGAAGATTCACGGTGTCAGATAGGTGAGCCTCGCCAAGCGTGGACTTGAAAAGGTAAGTTTTTTCAAAATGTCTGGAAGGCTCGTACCAATTTTTTTAAATTTATTTATTTTTTAATATTTTTATTTTATTTATTTATTTTTGAATAGAGGTTCGAGGGGGGGATTTGACTTGAGAATTCTAAGGCGGAGATGCTCGAGAACGGCCTGGTAAGGTTGGATGGAGAAAAGAGTTTGCAAATGTAAATTAAATTACCTTTCTTAACTTGGTCTGTCTTGTTTGATCAAAATGAAATGGTTTCACTATCGAGAACTGATAGGTCTGAGATGGTGGGGTTGATGTCCAGATCGAATTTAGAGGAGACCCAGAAGGCTAGAGTGAATATGGCGTCCGACGGGAGATCAATATTATGGCATCGGACGGGCGTTCTGCACTTGCGGTATCGGACGTGTGAGTTTCACCTATAGTCAGACGGAAACGCAAGGTTTGCTCGACTGGGAAGCTCTCACGCATCTAATGCGAGTTCACTACCCGCAGTGTCAGATGGGTGAGCCTCACCGTTAGTCGACAGAGAAAGGTATTGCTCCACCGGGAGCGCTCTTACAGCGTTTGACCGGGAGTTCAATACTCAGAATAATAGTCGTCTAATAGGGTAGATGCTATGAGGATTGCTTGCGTGATTGTAAGACAATCCAATAGCGGTGCCTGATAATACGTCCGAAAATCTTGGTGCTGCTTGCGTCCAAAGGTTAAGCGTACAATGAAATGGGATTCCCTGTGCTAACGGACCCCGAATAAGTGCCATGAATCTGGATGGATAGGCATGGCTTGGAAGCTGAGGTGATGTCGACTTTTCCAGCCAGGTGCTAAGACCCATGATTTGTCATATGGATTACATGATCATTGTCCTACTATTGAGAGAGAATTCATTGAGGTGGTTTATACTTGAAACGGGTAGTTATGTAGAGCTGACAAATCGGTTAGAAGGTTTCTTACCCCAGAATTTCCTAGCAGCCACTCCAATGGGCTAATGATGAGACAGTGGTCGACGAAAGATCTGATCATGAACCCTCGTTTAATTGCGGTGACAAAAAGATCGTGCAAATCCGCTTGTTTAACGTTACCCTCCGAGAAGACAGTGCGTCGGAATTAATCAGCGTTTGGCTTATGTTTAAATACGATCCATTTCCCGATCGGAGGAATTGTTGGCGCGGATGAAATCCGTGCAGCTGAATAATAAGAGCATGGAAGTGACGCCGGTGGAAGAGAGCGTGTGGCTGGTTGAGCTGAGAGCAGCGGCCGCAACGAAGCCTGGAGCTCGGCGGCCGTGTCTGGGGCAGAAAGACCGATCCTGAGGCCGGCAGATTGGCCGGAGGATCCGAAAGAAGTCGGGTCTGTGAAGTAATGGCAAAAGGTGCAGACAGGATGCTGTTTAGCCGTCAAATGAATGGAGGCATGTCAGCTGTATTTATACCCGTGTGTTGATTAGCTTGATGGCGTACCACTTGTGTCTAATTAGGCTAAGTATCTGACGTGCTCCTCCCGAACTTTGTTAATGAAACATCATACAAGTTCTAAAATAATGGTCGCCTAAAAAACAACTCACGCTGGGGGCTCAGCTAGAATATTTTAAACTCACGTGTGAAAGGGTTAAATGTTCTGTCAAATGATAACATTTATGGGGACAACTCGAGTCCAAAGCCAAAACACCCAAAAACCACCCTAAGTGAGTCTACACAAGTGGGTGGGGCCTATAGTGTGATGTATAACTATTCGTCAATGTCTTGGTCTGGAGGCGGTCATATGCGAATGTATTTGCCCATGTGATGTCACAAATCCCCAACATCCAAACATGCCATTTTCAGAGCTTGCTTAAATGAACACTTTGTTTATAATGTGGACATTTTAAGCTGTGAAACTTGAAGGATGTTTTAATGGTACAAAGACTTCAAAGATCAAGGCAAATTTGATTTCTCATGTCATGACTGCTTTAAAATGTCCACCTCATGATAAAAAAAAACCAAAAAAAAAAACTTGCCAATCAATCGCTTAACAGTACGAGCATTGCATCAAAAGCAAATAGAGCCCATTATAATCACTGATGCCTACACTGGATACAGTGAGCAGAAGCCAGTTCAATTTCTTTAAAATTCACAGTGCAACAGAGAGTTTGCAAAGAAACGTTTGTTGAAAGAGCCAGCTGTATTGGACCTGATAGCAGCTGCATCATAAAACTTAAGTAAACAACTTTATAATGCTCTGTCTGTTAATGATGATGTCTTTATATGGATATTTTTTCAAAACTTACTCAAAAAAGTGAAAGCGAGGGGGCATTATCTCTCTTTCCTATGCAGTGGCATTAGCCAATCATAACAGTGCTGTTTACTGACAAGTCTTAAATTGTGTGTGTGTGTATTGAAAGGCAGATAAAATATTTATGATTCAGTTATTGATAGCATTTTTGTAAGTTTGATCACTGATAAAGCATCGTGCATTACTGTAGTGCTTAGTCTTATTATATGCTCCACTTTCCCTTCATATGCTTATCTAAATATTGGTGTGGTATGGTTAAAAACAACAACCACAAGCACATGCATACAGAGCAGCATGCAAGATTGAATAAACAAATGCACGTTAAATTAAGAATGATCATCCTGCCAAGTTCAAATTTCTGAATTATCATCTGTAAATGTGTCAATTTTCATGTGTCAAAGTAAATTTTTGGAGAATTTACTCTAGCTATGTTTCCATCTATCTAGTTTTATGCGCCTTTTGGTATATTGCATAAAAAAACGATTGATGGAAACGCCAAGATGCGCATAAATTCTAAAAATGTGCATTAAAAAAAAAAAAAAAAAACTTATGCGCACATTTGAGTAGGATGAACTTTTTATCCGATAAGAAAAAATGCGCATAAACTACGATGGAAACACATTTACCGAATAAATGCCTCCATGCGCATCGAAAAAGTGACTTCGCGCTATCAGACGGGATAACGTGACTAACCAGTAGACCGATCTCATTCACAGCATCTGAAAGGTTGTTTTGGTCATTCTGAAATGCCTGAGGAAAGTCTGTCAAAGTATTTCTGTATAATTGTCTTGCATGACAACTGCATCCCAAACAAGGTTATTTTCGTAAACGAAGACTAAAACTAAGACGAAAACGATTGATGAAAAAAATTTCGGAAACTGAAATAAAATTAAAATTTCAAAATAATTGAAAAACTTAAACGAAACCAAACTAACAACAGTTATTGGAAAAACTAACTGAAATAAAATAATTATAAAAAATAAATAATTGTTTTCGGAATCTCTCACCCCTTGGTGGAAAAATCTATGAGCTGTGTGGCGGTTTAGGGAAATACCTGTAAATGGCGCATCATGGAGTTATCTGTCGGAGAGACGCAAAGCAGTTTATGGGTGCTTTCACACTAGCACTTTTGGTGCGCACCCGGGTTCGATTGACGTCAGAGTTCGGTTCATTTGGATGATGTAAACACTATCTTCCGAACTCGGGTGCGCACCCATGAAACGCACCAGAGTCCGCTTAAAAAGGGTGGTCTGGGGTATGGTTCATGTGAAATCTGGTACGGTTCGCTGCTGATGTGAACGCAATCGTACCAAATCGCGGAAGTAACTTGAATGGAATAGTATTCATAAAATAATATGAACGCAGTCCCACGGGGGCAGGGGGAGCAAACAAACTCTGGTTCAGACCAGGCAATCAAACCAAGTGTGAAAGCACCCTATGGCTGCGTTTACACTGCAAGTCTTAATGCACAGATCCGATCTTTTAACCATGTCCGATTTTTTTGGCCCATCTATTTACATTCATGTTAGACACGACTGGTATCCGATATCTGTGTTTACATTAATTCTTACCCAAAAGGATTGTCTGCAGTGATCGCTTTACTATGCACGTGGTAGACCCTCGGGCTTTAAATAGCCATGCTATTAAAATTATTTATATAATTCACGTCGAATGGCCATTATTATTTGCCAGCATGGACAACTGCTGTCATGGATATTTTGCTGCTTGGATAAAGACCGGAAAATAAGGGTAATTTTAATTTGTTAGACTATTTTATCTACAGGTAGAATTCTTTAGTGAAATAGAGATGATATTTATTAAAATGTATTCGAATGAATTAATGAAAGACAGAGAAAACAAACGAACGCATGCACCCACGTGCGAGCGAGCAAGTGATTGTGAAGCTTTGCGAACAAGCTTCTCGGTTTAATTACAAGAACTGCTAAGTTATCACCTCATTGCTGAGAAATATAATGTAGCTTTTAGCTGTTGTATTTTCAAACTTCACGGGGCAGGGGTTGAAAACCAGCTCCTGAATGTGCAATTTCTTACCTAGGCTATATAAGTCAAGTCAAGTCACCTTTATTTATATAGCGCTTTTAACAATACAGATTGTGTCAAAGCACTTAACAGTATCAAATTGGAGGATAGAGTGTCAGTAATGTATAATGATAAGATTAAACACTCAATTTTCAGTTAAAGGCATTTCATTATTGAATTCAGATGTCATTGTCTAGCTCAGTTTAGTTTAAATAGTATCTGTGCAACCAAATCGGCGATAATCGCTAGAAATTAAGTGTCCCCAACTGAGCAAGCCAGAGGCGACAGCGGCAAGGAACCAAAACTCTCTCTGTGACAGAATGGAGAAAAAAACCTTGGGAGAAACCAGGCTCAGTCCTCCTCTGACCAGACGAAACCCACAGTTCAAAAGTTTATATTTATATTTTGTTGCAATTTCTAACAATAATAGTATTATGTAGTTAGGTATTTTATTATATAAAGTTTCCATCTCAATAAAATGCGAGCACATACAGCACGTCGGCATTAAAACGCCATTAAAAATAAAATCGTGAGCAAATGTGTTGCCCTCGCATTGGGAGTTCTGTGGAGAATCAGATATGCGAGTTTAGACGTAGGTCAGATGTCTAAACTAAACTATCATTAAAACAATTAAGCAGCAGTTGATCTCTTTCTGAAGCAGAAAAGTAAAGGAAGTAGAAAATTAGTTATTTTAGCAAATTAGTTTCAATAAAATGTTTTTGGACTAAAGGTCCTTGCACACACAGTCTGAAATTTCCGTCATCCTTTCCTATCAAAATGCTTGTTACGGATGCGAAAACGCAGAAAATTGAACCTGATCTAAATTGTTTTTATGACGGACAAAAGTTTCAGAGGCAGTGTGTAAACGTGATTGACACAACGTGAGGTCGTATTTATTTTTTAACGTGCAAAAAATTCAAAGTGTGACTCAATGTGCAATGACCTTAAAAGTTTTGAGTTTTAAAAATAAAAATAAATTTTTTATAGTATAATGACCTCATATGTGTCAAAGGATCAAGTGAAATAAGATTCCTCAATGCATGACTCCTTTAAAAAAAATCTGATGAATCAAATCAGTAAAAAAAAAAAAAAGCTTGCTACTTGATTTTAAAGAAAGGTTCACCTGAGATTTGACCACAACGCCTCTTACTTGGCAAAAAATAGATGTGGTTTCTTTAAAGTTGAACTCTGAACTCTGAGTTTATTTTTTTCCATGCCATTCCACTGTGTGGGAAAAAAAGGAAAAGCTGATGTCATGAGTAATTGTGCAGTGATTGCCATGGTAACAGCAAGAGGCAGAAAGAGATGTGGGGGGTGTTCGCCCATCCTCAGCTCATCAACAGGGCTCTAACACACACTCGTAATGCGCTGCAGAACCAATACTTTGTATTTTCACGACTTCTGTCATAAAGGGATGTTTGAATGTAATATACAAGAGGAACAGTGTTTCGCTTTGTGTCTGTGTTACAGAAAGAGACAAAGCAACAATGAGGTGATGCTTGTTGCAGTAAAATACTTGAATAAAAAGCATTCCATAATATAAAAAGCAAAAACATCCCTTATATTTTAATCAGAGGTTTTTGTTGTAACAAGCCACAACTACAGCAAAGGACATCGCATTTTATTAATTGCTTGTTACTATTTTTACAACGTTGCACCCAGGCAGCCCCGCACACACACAGGGTTTATTCAACCCAAGTGAAGCACCATGGTAGTCATGAATATATAAGGTATGTGTCGCTCTCTTAAGCTGCAAACAGAGAAAGCACTGTGATTGGCTGTGTTTCAGAATTGATTGTGTTGAGCTACACCCCTTGTTCACACTCAGTGTGGACAGAATTACTGCTCGTCACGCACTAGGTTAGGACACGGGTTACAGCATCTAAACATGAAATATCATACACGTCTCTTACATATTTCTCATTTATACTCGTGTAGGAAATGGTGATTTGGGGAATGTGGATGTGTGCGATGAAAGCCACGCTTTGCCCTCTCCTGCGACAGGCTTGTGAAAGCACCCCCATCCAGTCTGCTCCCACTCTTTTGTGCTGCTTTCGACGACTCCTCTTACATAACAAGGATCCAGCTCTTACCAGTTCTGCTGCATGGCTGGCACCGAGGCTTCATCATGCAAGCCTGTGCTTTTATAACTAAAACCAAAATTGGCCTGACATATCAATTCAAAAATAAATTATTGCGTGATTTGAACAGCTTATTTGTAATATGAAGAATTATATGGGCAACCTGGTGTGGTGTGAAAATTTTCACTTTTTCACTGGTGATTGTTTAAAGTCACTGCATAATCATGACAAAGTAACATGAGCAGTTTTTAAAAAAAAATTAAATTAGAATTTTACGATTTACAGCAAAACAAGAAAGACGATTTCAGCTGTCAAATAATGCTAAAAATGCAAATTCACTCTCTGACAGTAGGTGGCGCCTATGGAATAGCAGCAATATAGTGTTTCCTTGGTTATCTCAAAGCAGGTGTACACAGAGATAAGATTAAATAAAAATGCCGTCAAAACTTTTCTGAAGACAGCCAGTTCCCTTTATATAAACATCACCTCCAATTCAGTATTTAGAAATTTCCTCTAATATTTTGAGCATCGCAAACAGTAATGTTGCTCTGCTGGGTACAGTATTTTCTCTGCTAGCGCATCGCTTTGCATTTGTCCTGTTTGTCTGTCCCTATTATCATCCTGTTTACACAGTCCCTAATATTTCCACGCAATTGACATTTTGGGAAATGATCACAGTGCAAGTCCAGAACAGAGATTGTCCAGAGGTTGTGGCTGCTTTACTAAGTTACTACCCATATTAAAAGACTACAATTCCCGCTAATCTTTGACCTATCAAAACATTGATCACATTTTATTTTAAGGCCCAATTCTCACTATTAACAAACCATTAACTATGACTTTTGCCTCAAACTCCTAACTTTCTGCTTATTAATAGTTAATAAGGTAGTTGTTAAGTTTAGATATTGGGTAGGATTAGGGATGAAGAATATGGTCATACAGAATGTGCTTTATACGTACTAATAAACAGCCAATATGTTAATAATAGGCATGCTAATAAACATCCAGTTAATAGGGGTGAAAAAAAATAATTTTTTTTTTTTTTAAATCGGACGCCAAGTATCAATCTTTTATTACACTATTTGGTAAAATAATAAAACCAATTTCTTTACAGTCTACTAGATGGTGGTGTTGAGGTTTTCTTTTTTCTGGTGAGGTCAGCTGGGTCACCTTCAGCATGCAGTAAGCTAGTAAAATAAAGATGGCGGTATCACAGAAAGTTATCAGGAATCCCCCCCGCGTTTAAATCGGATGTAAGACCGTTTTATTTATTTTAAATTTAACAGTAATTTACTTTCAAATGCCCCAATTTCTGAAGGGTCTGCACAACCAAGTTTAAGTTGCATTGTTCAAAATACTTGTAGTAGCACTGCATACCTGTTTACATTTAATTAAGGTGGGCTTGATTAATCTGTAATACAAATAATTGAGTTTGTCAGGTGCATACAACATTTATGACAGGTTTTCATGAAAGTGTTGGTCAGTTTGCCTGCTTGACAATCCTATATTGCACTGCAGCAATAAAATTGAAGTGAGATAAACAAACTGATAAAAAAATTAAAAAACATTTTTTTTAGTTAAAACAGATGTTGGCAAAGTTTTCCTTTGGGGACATAATTTGAAGTTGGAAAAAGGTAATAAATTGCAATATATTTAAAATCGTGATAATATCGTATCGTGGGGCCTCTGGTCATTCCCACCCCTACTACACTGTAAAAAAAAAAAAAAAGGTTGAGCCACCTTAAAATTTTAAGGCAACCAGCTTCAGCAGATTTTTGCGTTTACTCAACTTATTTTTGTGGGAGATTCTCAAATTTTTGTTGTATAAACTTAAAAACGACAAGTTGAGAAAACTCAAAAATCTGCTGAAGCTGGTTGCCTTAAAATTTTAAGGTGGCTCAACCTTTTTTTCTTTACAGTGTAGTTAATAGTGAGAATTGGTCCCTATACTAATGTGTTACCAAATCATTAAATTGTCCAGTTGCTAAAATAGCTCTCTTACATATTTTAGTAACTCAGTTTGTACTTAACTTGTCAAATATTGCAAAAATGGGCAGGAATTATTTGGCCCTTTCAAAGCTTCATTTAGACCAGTGGTCTGATTCAGGTCATCAGCTCATTAGTAAAGGCTCAAAGACCTGAAATGGGTGTTTCAGACAAAGGAGGCATACTAAATGTCTAGTGCTGGAGGATCCAGGAACGTGGTTGGGAAGCAATGATCTAGACCAATGGCAGATTTAGGTTTGAGCGTCAAAAAATCTGGAATGGCGTTTTGCACAGTTAGCTTTCTATTGCTCATTTGCAGGTCACATCGATTATATTGTCACTCTGTGGATCAATTAACCTTGTGAGTTAAGCCCAGTTTACACCAACAGCAGCAAAGCACCACGATCTCATTGACTTTCACTGAAGTGCTGGCGAATTCAGCGAACGGATGTTGGGGTGTCCAGCAATACAGCAAAATTTAGAAAAATGGGAGTGAAGTCATTGGAGTCATGAACAACTACATAAGTGTTTGGACTTAATAATTAGTGTGTTAAGATGATATGTTGATTCTGCACTAAAAGTCATAAAAAGTCTAATATTGAAGCGAGATTCCTAAATCCTTTTAATGACACAAAGTTTGTCTTGATTAACTAAGACTATCATGGTAACAGTATGTCTATGATAGTTGTGTGGGTTATAAATCGCAATATAAGGTTATAGTCATTAGTAAGAAGAACATGCAAAAAATATCATGTGAGAAAAATACATACTGTATTGGCTAATGAATAAATACAACTTTTTTTCATATACAGTTTTAAAGAGATTTTCTTTCTGGTTTGTGCGAAATCATTACGAATAATATAAAATCAGTCTACATCACTTCTTTTTTGATACTTTTGAGTCTTATTTTGTATAAATTTTCAGTTTTAAATGTTAAAATGATTGATGTGTTTTTCCAAATATGTGAATATAGCCTAAATAACAGCAGAATGGTGCTTTTTTTTGTTGTTGTCGTTGACAGAGGATTGTTTGGGATGGGAGGCGCTGAAAGGGGGTTCGCCCTGGATGCTAAAGCTAGAACCCCGACTGATCCAGACTACTACAGCAGATATAATGTGATCATTCCATCAGTTCATCCAGTTCTTGGAGAGTTAAGTTTGCTAAGTAAGCTCGACCCTACAGCAGCATGCCAAATCTTCAAAATGCAGGACTCGAGACACTAGAAACATGGCTGATCAAATGAAATGCACGATGAGAAAGAAAACCCCTGTTAGAAATCAAACAAGCTTTTCAATGGTTGGGCATGAATGTTTTCCGCTCCTGTTAATTAAACATGCCACTGGTTTCAATGCATTGACATATGCTAATTAATTTGATTAATAATATTTCAAATCTTCCCTTTCTGCATTTGCTCAGATCCGATTTTTCTCCTTTTAAAGAACGTCAAATAACATTATGTTGCATTAAGCAGTATTATAAAACTGCTTTTTGCATACATTTTTAATCAATGCAGAGAACTAAAACCATTATTATATTAATGGCATGTAATGATTTTGACTGAAAATTAATTTGCTCACATTCACATAACGAGGCATCTAATAAATGACCAATGAATCCAGCAAGAGTAATGTTTGCATGCATTTTTTCCAAATATAAATATACACACACAGAGAGAGGGAGAGGAAAGAGAGAATGAAAATAAACATCTGATAACAGCTGGCAGAAAACAGCAGATCTCTCCTGTAGATTTGAGTATATCTGATATGTGCACGTACCTTTATCGATTAAAGCATCCGATATGGTCGACGGTCGCGTGAAAAATGTCACATTTCTGCTCCTGCAGTTGATTTTCACGGCGAAGGCTCGCGCAGTTCTTAAAAACGGTTCTTTGATTTTCTCCCTAAATCTTTCGTTTAGTCGGGAGTTAGTAAACGAGGCCAAACATCAACAATAAAAAGCGCTGAGGACAAAAACCGTGACAAAATGCGGATTCCCTCTTTAAGCACTGCTGCTCCGCGCTCTTGTTCATCAGATATGACAGAGAAATAAAATATCAGGCGTCCTCAACAAACCAAAACACACACCGAACACATTTGGCGTTTATCGTCTTTCATCTGTGCGCCGCAGAAGCTTGGTCTTCATGGGTAAATGTTGTAACGCGCTGCGTTTCTTCTTTCAATGCATCTGCTGCTGCGTTCCCTCTGGCTTTACACGCGCGTTCTCAGCTGTTTGATTCGATCCATCAGCGCATCACAAGCCCCGCCCCCCGCTGTCATTCACCACCCCATCCCTCACAAACAAGCCCTGCTCTTCACCATGTACGGAATCCCCTCCAACCCCCATCCCATTGTCTGTGTTTACAAAGCTTTTTTTTATTTTAAATATGCTAGATTTAAAAAGACAACCACTTGGATGAAGAGAATGTAGAAAATAACGACAAAGAGAGCAAAACATATTATACACAGCAAATATTTAAAGGTATTTCGGACGTTTAGCTAGGGCAGATTCTGGGTCGTAGCAGTAGATTATGATTAATCTATTGCAAATTTTACTTATTTTTATTTTTTTGCTGACAACAGGATGATGTAGTTTTGGCAGAGGTACAGTGTCCTTGCATAATTCAGCCAGAGAGGGGCACAGTGATATTTAGTAAGTAAATAACACCAGAGAAAACATTTCTATGAAATATAAAGATTTGTATAATAAATTAACAATATCCTGAAAAGTTTGTGTTGTCATAAAGAAAAATAATTTAAAAAAACACTTACATATTCAGATCCCCCCTAAGAGATAGGAGCATAACTCGTTCTAACATGTTTTGACATAAACACATTCGCAAAAACAATGTTCAATAATTAATCTTTCTATGTCACAAAAAGAGCGTTTTTTTCTTACTTTGAATTAAAAAATGTAGTTGTAACACTGTAACGTTGCCAGATATGAATTATTTAGAAGTTACATGAATGTAATAGACCTTAGTCAGGGTAGCGATATGTTTAAATGTTGACGGAATAAAAACAAGGCTACATAATAAAAACAAAACAACGTACCGAAAGTTCAGATGGCAAAACGTCTTACTACCAAGAAAAAAAATAAAATAAATTTCAATAGACATAAACTCCACTAAACAGTTTTAAAAGTTGTGAAGTTCTATCCTTCGTAGACTTCATCTGCCTTAAATTAATCTATTCAACTAACCTGATTAAAGGGATAGTTCACCCAAAAATGAAAATTCCGTCATTAATTACTCACCCTCATGTCGTTCCAAACCCGTAAGACCTTCGTTCATCTTCGGAACACAAATTAAGATATTTTTGATGAAATCCAAGAGCTTAGAATACTACCACGATCAAGGCTCAGAAATATTGCAAGGACATCGTTAAAATAATCCATGTGACAACAGTGGTTCAACCGTTCCTACGTTTCACATTGCAGTTGCGTTGCTGTCTATGCAGGGTCAGAGAGCTCTCAGATTTCATCAAAAATATCTTAATTTGTGTTCTGAAGATGAACGAAGGTCTTACGAGTTTGGAACGACATGAGGGTGAGTAATTAATGATGGAATTTTCATTTTTGGGTGAACTATCCCTTTAAGGTCTGTTGCAGGATGTTTTAAACACAAATATGCTGGGCACACACACAATTTTTGCCCTGATTTTCAGTTGCTAAACGTTTTGTGAAATTTACAACAAATGATCAAAATTGGAGGCAAATTGGTGCTTGTTCCTGCGAGCGACAATCACGACATGTCACTGATTCCCGTGAGATTTTTGGCAAGCTAAATATCTGGACCTGTCTTCGACTCACAGTCCTGCAGTGTGAAATGTGTTTTGACTGGAAATGACATCAGCGATGACCTACAGCCAATGAGAGAGTAGAAACAGGGCAAGGGAACGTTCAGGGGAGGAGTCACATACCTACAGCCAATGAGAGAGCGAGATACAGGGCAAGTAAACATTTGGGAGAGGAGTCATAAACCTACAGCCAATGAGAGAGCGAGATACATGGCAAGGGAATGTTCAGGGAGGAGTCATAATAGATCTGCAAGCAACCATCTCTCCTTATTATTCTTTATATAGCGTACAGGCAACTTGTATCACAAGCTTCTTCTAACAGGCAGAAATCCAGTCTCACACAAGAACTCCTGTATCACGAGTGATCTTACATTATTTCCTGCAGCACTTCTTGCATGTGTTTGGTTGAGAAATGTAGTTTGTAGACAAGGCAGAGTTGTTGGCGATTCTTCCTATTAAAAAGTTATGTAATGTGTGGCCCCCTGTCGCTGATTCGTCGTGTAGTGTGCACACAACAGCAACTAGATGGTTCCCCTGACAGTCATGCAGTGTGAGAAGAGCAGCAATCTGACAAATGTGTGAACCCAGCTTTAACCTAGGTAAGTCAAGACAATACCCGACAAACTGGAGAAAAGCAGGGCTAGATATACACAGTTACTAGGACCTAAACTACAAATGAACAATCACAAACCATGAAACATAAACAGTAACTAAGAGGAGAAAATAGAAGCAATGTAACCATGTAAATTAGGAGTCTATGATACATTAAAATAAGAGTCTTTACACAGTATGGAACACAAAAACACGAAGGATGGAGGACCAGGGTGGAGACAGGGGATCAAAAGCCATTGGGACAGACGCCACCTGTGGAGCTGAAGGCATGGAGGACCCTGGTGGAAACAAAAGGTTGGAGGCCAAGGTAAAGCTGAAGTCTCAGAAATTCATGGCAAGGCTGGAGGAATCAACAGACCGTGATGGAGCCAGAAGGATAAGGAGGAGTCAAAGGTCAATCATGTGTGCACACTCAAGCTCAATCTCACAACTGACCAGGAGCTCCAGGACAGGAACAGACTCTGGGATGAAGTCTGGGGCTGAATCAGTAATGTTTAGATCTTTCTCCACCTTCCCAACAGTCAAGGAGATCAGGTTAGCTGTAATGCCAGCTTCACAAACTCACAGAAAGTCCCTGGAGGATGATCGATGGTCAGCATTGATTTTAATGGCTCATTCGATCCAGCCCTATACAATGAAACAAGCCTACTGTCTGGATAATGTGTTTGATATGCTAGATCTAAAAACTCACACGTGTGGTCACTGAGGGGTCGATCCCTCTCGCTGGGGAGGAGGACACAAACAGCCACTAGATCCATCAGTTCTGGTCAGTTATTCTGTAACACTGCAAGCGATAAAGAAGTTAAGTCTAACTGCAGGTTCATTCCAGGAAAATGAGTAGAAATAAGGAGAAAGAAGAAAGACAAAAACACTGAATACATGTGACATTAGAAGTGTTCCTACATTTAAAACAGTACAAAATGTAGGAAAAGACCAAACTAGGTTCTAGTTAACAATAAATAATGCTATCCACTGGAGATACAGCAATAGCACGTCACTGAAGCATCCTCATTAAACTTATATAAATATATTTAATAATACAGCATGTTAATAATTTATTATCCTGGCAGACAAACAGTGCAGAGAATTTGTTTCTCCAATAAAGGTCCAAATGAGGAAGTGATCTTATACTTTTGGCATCATTCATTTCCAAAGTGAATACCACGTCGTTACCTAGATTTGTGATTGTATGACAGAACAAGAGAGATGGGTCTAAATAACTTTATTTTTTTATTTTTTTGTGGGAAATAGCAATGCTACATATGCTGTCGTTTGAGCTTTACTTCTATAATGCTATAATGACAAATATAAACATAGACTGAGCTGGATTTTGTTTTGATTTTTGGTAAGAAGACATCAGCTAGGTTCTTATAAAGGCGTTCAACTACATTCATGCAGGAACTAATTCACTAAAGCAAAGACCTTCACTTCTCCCATGACCTTCAGGATCTGAGTTACTCTGTGGAATCAGCTGTAAAAGAGGATGAATGTAGGTGAGACTATTGAAGTTCGACATAAGATTATCCACACGTCAATGTATTTTTGCTGAAGTTGCCATATCTGTTATTTAGGATGAATATTACTTAGGATCTTGCTTTGATTCTTGATTCCACCATTACCACAAGACTGCTGAGAAACACCTTGTTATCTTCAAAAAGGTACATTTGGACATATCACTATATGTCTGGCTCAAAATATTGCCAGCTGTGATAATTATATGATGGAAAAGTAATGTAGAGAGAAGCAATCAGAGAACTGCCTTGGAGTGTTGCGTTTGTTTTATTTTTAGGCAAGGACTGAGAGAAAAACACCTTGACTCCTTTGAAGAGAGCAGACAGCCATAACTGCTTGCCATTTGGATAAAGAAAAGCATTTATGGATATAATTCTTGACAAGAAAACTACGTCATGCAAGTCAGTGAGTGGTCTTGGTGGCTATGATGAACTGTTTTTGAGATTGACACTGACGGAGTCCAAGAGTTGCTGAGCTCGGATCTAAATTTATGCATTGTTGGCAGTAAAAAAAAAAAATCTCACCACTTATTCATGGGATGTTGCCTGGCAAGTCACTTTTGTCTAAAATGTGGTCAGGCAGATTGCCAAAATATACCAAATTGCTCAGAATTTGGTATATTTTCAGGATTTGACAAACATTTGAAAAGAGTTCATGAACCAAGTAATGTAGTTCGGCACACCGTTACCCAAAAAGAACACACACCTCCCTTCTTATGTCCGGCCTCAAATTCGCAAACACACTTCGCAATAGTTTTTGCTTAACACAAAAGAAAATATCTGCAAATAGGACAAGAAAAATAATCTTGGTTTTCTTTTGAATTAAGATTATTTTTCTTACCCCACTGGCAGATATTTTTCACGTTTTAAGCAAAAAATATGAATTTATCTTAATTCAAAAATGTTTAAATGTTTGTATGAGAAAACAAGTCAAAAATACCAATAAAGAAAAAGATTTTTTGCAATGTAGCGGAGACTACAAAGTCATGCTACGAGGGTGAGAGACTGTAGAGAGCAAGCAGGGCAAGGTGACAGCTCCTTCTAGATTTTCCAGAGCTCCTGGAGGACGTTGAGGTTACCTGGATAGACAGACCATTCACCTGTGCAAGGGGATCTGCTCTTGATGTGGAGGGGATGGAGAAGGAGAGCCTTCTCTGCATGACTCCTATGGAGCCATTAGTTGCTGTGCATTTTCATCCTATGCACATGCCAGCTGCAAAACCAACGTTGCCATCTAAAGTGGACCAATTCCAGTCGTATATGATGGAGCCCGCTCACTCTCTCAGTCAGGGCTCTGAATGCGATCTCCATGCTGACCGTATATACCAAGCAGGGCTGCAGGACGAAGTGTCTACCACGCCAGGCATAGTGTGTTGTTACAGATCTCTCTCCATCTTCAGAGATTCAAGCTGCGGGCAAGGTCATGGCAAAAATGGTCATTTAATAGAGAGGGAACTGGCTTAACTAATCTTTCTGACAGTGAAAAGGAAGGCATACTGGATGCACAGTTGTTGTGGAGGGCAGTTTTGGCTTGTCTCTAAAATGGATGCAAAAGAGATAGAAGAGAAATGATTTGAATGCTTTGCAGCTCTGTTTGCCTAGAACGACAGACTGCACCCCCTCTACCACCTTGGCAGACCTTCTGACAAGCTATGGCTTACCCCCCACCCCTTACGCTGAGCAACCTGAAGGATGCTACAAGAATAAATGCACCCCACAAGAAAATTCTTGAAGTTTGCATTTTGTTGGTATAGCATATGAATATCTGGTTCTACCTTTCAGCCTTTCTCTCAGCCCAAGAACATTTGTATAATGTACAGAAGCGGCCCTAACTCCGGTGTTCTTCAGTCAGAGCACAAAGTGACTCGACTTGTTCAGACTTAAGCAGAAACTCATTGGGGGTTACAAAAATTTTTTTTTTTGCTTTTAGGACAGTATGTAGACAGAAAGCTAAGTGAGAGAGAGATCGGGATTGGGAAAGGTCCGCAAGCTGGGATTCGAACTCAGGACGCATGAAGCGCAACAGCGCCAACATAATCACCCTTTTTGGATTAGATTTGAGAGTGATGATTGGCTAAATTTTGTGTCATATATTAAATGTTTATATCTTGAACCAGCAATTGGCTAAACTGCTACATAGACCCGCCTCCTGTGGGTGATTTCTCTATCGCAGGGGTGTCAAACTCAGTTCCTGGAGGGCCAGAGCCCTGCAGAGTTTTGTTCCAACCCTGCTCCAACACAAACAATGTCATTTTTAAATAAGCCTGAAGGACTTGATAATCTGGATCATGCGTGTTTAATTAGGGTTGGAGCTCCGGCCCTCCAGGAACTGAGTTTGACACCTCTGCTCTATCAGCCCATAGCCAAACTTAAAGGGCACCTATTATGCAAAATCCACTTTTACATGGTGTTTGGACATAAATGTGTGTTGGCAGTGTATGAACACAACCACCCTACAAGGATAAAAATCCACCCACTCCTCATTTTTTAATCCCCTTTAAACCAAATCAGTGTCACTAGGCCTGCCGTTTTGATTCTCACGCAGTGTGACATCACATTGTGTACGGCCGGGCCACAGGGTTTGATTGACAGCTCTGCATTATTATAGTTTCCGCCCTCAGTGGTTACACTGTCCTCCATTTTCTCCGTGCTCGAGCAGCTGTAATGTCAATAATATCTCGTAAGCCAACCCCGTGGTTCTGTGTTTGGATGTAAGACTGAACATAAGAGTCTTCATTTTCTCCCAACATCCGAGCTGCTGAGTGGATGTGGATTACTTTCATTTTTCAGGGTAATGCGCCTCAAAATCTACCTAAAGACGTGTAGCTCCAGACTCCTTTGTGAATGTCATGTTATAGTGCTTAGCGTTTAAACTGTATTTGTGCGTGTGCATTATCGAAGTATTTGAATTGATCAGTGCCACACTTGTGAGATTAGTTCGCTGTTCGTTCGGTAGCAAGGTTGCGTGGCTCAGCGATGACAGGTCAGCGCGGCGCGAGCTCTGTAACATCGCGCTGTTTCGTCCCACTTTCAGTGCATTTGGCTTCCCATATGTACAGCTGAACAACGGTTCTCACCGCCCTCAGTTATGTTGCTTCTACCGGCTGTTTACTGCTGTAGATATGCAATGCAGAGAGAAGTATACGCGACGCCCTCTTCTGGAGACGGGGCGGGAATATTCAGCTCATTTGCATTTAAAGCCATACACTCCAAAACAGCTCTTTTTTTACACACACCCCAAAAATGACATTTTCTAGCTGTTATAATAAATGATCTGTGGGGTATTTTGAACTGAAACTTCCCAGACACATTCTGGGGACACCCAAGACCAATATTACATCTTGTAAAAAGGGGCATAATAGGTGCCCTTTAACACATTGTCAGGCAAAGAGGACATTGAGTGAAATCATATACACTCCCATCCAAAAGTATTGGGATAGTGAGGCCAATTCCTTTATTTTTGCTGTAGACTGAAAACATTTGGGTTTGACATCAAACGATGAATATCAGACGAGATTTACATGTCGGCTTTTATTTCCAGGTATTTACATCTTGATCTGACACACAACTTAGAAGATATCACTTTTTGTTTGAACCCACTCATTTTTCATGTGAGCAAAAGTATTGGAACAGATAGAATTAACATAGATTAAAGTGAAAAAGACTTAATATTTAGTTGCAAACCCTTTGCTTTCAATAACTTAATCAAGCCTGTGACCCATTGACATGTCCAAACTTTTGCATTCTTCTTTTGTGATGCTTTTCCAGGCTTTCAGCGCAGCCTCTTTCAGTTGTTGCTTGTTTTGGGGGGTTACCCCCTTCAGTCTCCTCTTTAGAAGGTAAAAGGCATGCTCTATAGGGTTTAAGTCTGGAGATTGACTTGGCCAGTCTAAAACCTTCCACTTCTTGCCCCTGATGAACTCCTTTGTTGTTTTGGCAGTGTGTTTTGGGTCATTATCTTGCTGCGTGATGAAGGATCTCCCAATAAGTTTGGTTGCATCTTTCTTTAAATTGGCAGACAAAATGTTTCTGTAGACTTCGGAGTTCATTTTGCTGCTGCCATCATGCGTTACATCATGAATGAAGATTAATGAGCCCGTCCCAGAAGAAGCCATACAAGCCCAAGCCATGACATTACCTCCACTGTGTTTCACAGATGAGCTTGCAAGTTTGGGATCATGAGCAGATCCTTTCTTTCTCCAAACTTTAGCCTTTCCGTCACTTTGGTAAAGGTTAATCTTAGTCTCATCAGTCCATAAAACTTTGTCCCAACTTTTTTTTGAGGCTCATCTCTGTACTTTTTGGCAAATTCCAGCCTGGCCTTCCTATTCTTCTTGCTAATGAGTGGTCTGCATCTTCTGGTGTAGCCTCTGTGCTTGTGATCATGAAGTCTTCTGCAAACAGTAGATTGTGATACCTTCACTCCTGCCCTCTGGAGGTTGTTGCTGATCTCACTTACAGTTGTTTTAGGATCAGCTCTCACAATGTTTCCGTCATCAACTGCAGTTGTTTTCCTTGGTCTACCTGTTCGATGTCTGTTACTTAGTACACCAGTGGCTTCTTTCTTCTTCAAGACATTCCAAATGGTTGAAATGGCTATGGCCAATGTGTATGCAATGGTTCTGATTGATTTTCCTTCTTCTCTCAGCTTCACAATTGCTTGTTTTTCACCCATAGACAGCTCTCTGGTTTTCATGTTGGTTACACCTCTTAACTATAAATGCAGGTTGAACAGGCAAAACCCAAATCTGAAACTGAGCGTAGACATTCAGTGCTAATTATTGTTTGAATAATCATTGTGATAGGACACACCTGGGCAACAAAACACACCTGTCAGTCACATGTTCCAATACTTTTGCTCACATGAAAAATGGGTGTGTTCCAACAAAAGGTGATATCTTCTAAGTTGTGTGTCAGATACCTGGAAATAAAAGCCGGCATGTAAATCTCTGGTCTGATATTCATCTTTTGATATCAAACCCAAATGTTTTCAGTCTACAGCAAAAATAAAGTAATTGGCCTCACTGTCCCAATACTTTTGGAGGGGAGTGTATTTTGCACAGATTTTCTTTCGTATCATATAAATATCAATTTACATAATTTATTATAATAATTATTATTATTTGGGGTGTGTGTGTACATATGTGTCCAAGCACTGGGGTTGCACTACTTGTGTGTGTCAGAAAGGGTCATTTTGCTGCGGCAGCCGAAGAAGAGAGAGCAATAAATGGTAAAACTATTTGTGATCAAACTAGTGTGTTTATTACAATAAAATAATATGACACTACATATAAATTTGCAACATCAAGCAGCTAAAAAAATGGAAAGAGGCTGATACCGGAAGCTCGCCACAATGAAGTTAAAAATGGGGGTGCTCAATTTTACTTTAAAGATAAGGTGGATTCACTGAGCAAAGAATATCTGTTGAATTTCACTTCACTTGACAAAATACACTGATTCAGAACACCCTGAAATGTCATCAAATACTGGAGTTTGAGGTATGATGACAATACACTTGTGTGTCCTAAACCGAGTGATTCATGTTGACGTGTAAGGAAGGCATTATCCCACTCATACCACTGTTACTTGCCAGCATGGAAGCTTGAGGGTGTCATTGAGTTTGTGTGTGAAGTATCAGCATCTTCAGACAGACTTCAGTTTCTATCGTTTTTAATACTATTTTTTATTGATGGCCAGGAGACACTTGTCCAATAATCACACCATTATATATATATATATGATAAAATGCATAGTCAAGGTTACTCAGCATCACTTGTTTTCATAGTTTTGAATGGTAGTTGCAAACATAGCCAAGCAAATGTCCAGTTTTTGTTGGTGCAATAATTTCCAAAGTCAAGCTTAAAATGTCTATAGAAAGCTAGCTCTAATTGGTTTTAGTTTTTTTATATATGCCATCTGCACAACTCATGGTCAATTAGTAATACAATTGTCATATAATTCTAATTTAGGAGTGATTTGGTACAACAACCAAAAAAAAAAAAACCCTGACTAACAATGTACGTCAGGAACTTAAATAATTAAAAAAAAAAAAAAATGTATCAAGACCCCTTTATTACACATTCATTGTGTTACTCTGAAAGATTAATCAGTGCATGCTATTTCAAAGAAAACAAAATGAGTTTGTAATCAGAGTGTGAAAACGTTCTCTGCCTCTGCAAATCTACCACAGGAAAAGTTCAGGACCTACAGCACAAATCTGATCACTTCTGAGGGGGTTTTCCAGAAAAACTCAGCTTTCGGTTGCAAAAACTGATGCAACTTTCAGGGTATGAAAGTAGTCATAATATCTGGCTCTGGAACAGGATATGTCTCAGGGATAGTTTTCATGAGGCTTCAGTGGCCGTGACAACACAGATTATGCATAACATTAAAAAGCATTATTATAACAAACTCCAATGCTCATTTTATTTGACCTCACAAATCTTAAAACCACATGTTGACAGCTCTGCAATTAAAAGGATGTCTTTATTTGCTGCAGGACTCATAACGTCCAAGCTAAATTATAAAGCCGTATTAACAGACACACCCTGAGTAAGCAAGGTTTGGGTTTATCACCCGAGAGTTCAGGGTACATGCAAGTTAACCTTGTTTTCTGAAAAACCCCCGACTTACTTTTTCTTACATTTATAATTTGTTGTGTATAAGTGGGAACAAAGGCAATGCCAACTAAAACAAAGACAAGGTAGAAATGTACTGTACATTCTTTCTTTTCTCTTTCATTATGGGCGCATGAATGTGTTTAACCATGGCAGGAAGCGGGACACTTTCTGTAAGACATAACCGTTCTTGCAGTCGGTTCCTTGAGGCTGGCTGACAATGCCGGTGAGGAAGAACACCTCTCTGTACAGCGTGAGCACAGGGCTGCCTTGTCCCAAGATGCAGTCTGCGTTAGCTCGAGGCATAGTACATGCCATTTTGTTGGTGACCTGAAGACAAAATAAAAGCACTCAGTTACATGTATCTACTTTAAATAACTTCGATTCACCCTGATGTTACCCCCATACTATTTACTCCTTCCCTCTGTTTCCCCCTTTTATTTTGAACAATTTGTGCACCACCCCAGTCCAAGATTTCAATATTATATATAAAATCAATCAGACCTGAAAAGCAGTCTAGGCTCCACTCTTTATCTATCTGTGTAGGGGCTTCAGCAATGCAAGGTTTTTCAAACAGCTTAATGTTATCTAGTAAAGTTAATACATCTTAATCCAGGGTTTCTTGGGTTTTATGAAGGTAAATTTAAAACCAAATTCTTTAAGATCAAGTAAAGATTATATAAGGAATAATTTGAAGGGAACACAATAGGTCAATATTTTCTCTAAATGTCTAGGAAGAACACAGAAGAGAAACTTAAGTTTAACTTAATGTATTTCTGGAAATACATTTTACTGTACCAAAAAGTCCTGTCCTTCTTCAATGTTTTTGTGTTGTTTTCCAGTGCAAATGTCTAAAAATCCTTATATCAAGATAAATTTACTTGAAAAATGACAGTTTCTCAGAAATCAAGACATTTTACCTTATCAAAATGAAGCTAGTTTATGATTAAAAGCCAGTGAACCAACTTACAGTAATTCAAAAGAAAAATGTGTTCATACCCCACTGGCAGATATTTGTTCTTGTTTCAAGCATAGTGTCTTCAATGTCTCAGAAAACAAGACATTTCAAATCCTGATTCAGAGATGTTTAGACATTTTAAATACTGAGGAAGATATCAGTTTTTTGCAGTTTATGCACATAGAGCCTTTCGCACTGCTTTAGTTCCAGAACTAAAAGTACAGTACTAAAGTACTGGGACGATTTTGCGCAAACTATTTCCCAGTACCATTTTAAGGGTTGCATTCGCACTGACAGTGGGTACTAAGTGACGTAAGCCGGTCGACAGCGACGTCATTTGTACGCGGCATACAACAACGTAAACAAACAAGAACAACGTTATCAACAGGAGGATGGAGGATGCTGTGATCGGAGCTGTGTTTTTGTTGTGTCTTGCGAGTTTCACAATAATGGACATGGAATTTTGACGTATACATCAAGCGACTGAAAGAACGGAAAGGAGAACTAAGAATCTCCAACGACAATTTGCAGTGTTACATTTCATTGAGGCTGATAGAAGCACAAAACGCCGTAGACAAAGTCTTCAGGTAAATGCCGTTTATAAATGCACTCAGTATTATACAATGTTTACACAGTATGTGTTTACACGGTGTTTTAAATCATGGCGGGTGAGGGCATTTTCGTACGCATTTATCCAATCAGCGTACACTTACGTCACGGATAGTTCCTAGAACTGTTTTAGACCCTACTCTGAAGTAGGAGCTAATTTAGTTCCTCCAAGCGGAGTTCCTAGAACTAAAACCGTTCCTAGTTTCCACGGTGCAAACACGCCAAAAAGTGGGTAGTTCCAAAATTAGTTTGGGTACTATGAAAAGGTTCCTGCAGTGCGAAAGGCCCTTATTGAGGATCTTTGAGACTTTTTGAGGCCTTCATTTGCGGAAGCGCGTTTTAAGAGATTTTTGAGATCTTTTAAGACCTACAAATGCAAATATTAACCCTGGCTGTGACAGTTGTTGCCCAAAGCTAACTAATTCATTTGTTTTGATTCTTTGTTAGTCATCATCTCTGTAGCGTCTCACCATCATCCACTGTTGGCCTTTTAGAGTTTTAACCCACTAACTGCTTTTTTTTTTTATAGCACTGTTGGCAAGATATCTAATTTTATTGGAAAAACCCTCTCCACTGAAGAAAGGATGCCCTTTGTTGATCCACCTGTAGTTTTACTATTATTCTGAGAGTCCTCTACACCAAGACCATGGATAATTTCATGTTTTGATGCTTGGATCTGGAATTGCATGATTGTATGATAATAAAGTTGATTATGAGGAAACAATTTGTGAAATGGTTTTTCATGACCATGGGAACCCCATAAAATACTGACACGTCCACCAACCTGACCAGAGTGGCGCTGCGAGCAACCCAGCAGTTTGTCATAGGACAGGTGGTTTAACATGAGGTTTCCTTCAATATCCGTTGCACCTGAAACTTCCTTCCAGCCGGTGACGACACCCATGTAGTCGCCCGCCATGAGCACACTGTCAGCAAAGTCTCTGTCGGGCAGACAGGCTGGAAGCACGCTCTTCTTGAAGACGATCTTCTGCTTCAGCTCTACTACAGCTATGTCGTTGTCAGGTTTGCCCTCAGTATAGAGAGGGTGGATGTGCACCTGCTTTACCTGAAGCGTCTGCTCTCCTGCTTCAAATGAGGTCACCCTTTTACCTGCAGAGTTTAAGGAATGATTTTTTAGCATGTTAGGAAACCCCTGTTCAACATGTTTCATTTCAATTTTCTGAAAACATAATGGCACTCACCCACCGCCATCTGAAAGTTGTCGTACTTCCTAACGCACTGGGCTGTGGTGAGAACCATGTTCTCTTTGAAGATCACCCCACTGCAGAAACGAACCAATCCACGTTGCAGCATCGCCTTTGAAAAAATGAGTACATGTACACAATGTAAAGTATCTGCACACTGTGAAGTGACAACCACATCTAAATGTGAGAGTGAGTGTCTTAAATTGTTTTGTGTGTACAGAATGTGAATGTTTCAAAAACTGCTCAAAATTTGTTTGTCGAACATTAGACCTCATTCAACTCATTTAACTCTAACAGGACTTAATTCAAGTAGATATGAATGACTTAAGGCTGGAATACAGTATATGACACTAGTCATCATACACTTGCCTAATTTCTAAATAGTTACAGAAGAAACACTGTCTGTAGCTATCAGAGTCTGTGACCAGCATACACTAGTTGATTTTCTATGAAATCTGTGAACTAAAATCTGCAGATTAGCTCTGACTTTCATCAACTTGCAGTGCGAAGCTGCAGTGTGTACATAAACAACAAACATGACGTCTGGAGGATCAAGCGTGGTTTATTCACCTGCCAGGGACACTCTTCTGAGCCGCAGGTGAGTCCTTGATAGTCTGACTGTATGTTAGTTGACTGACGTCTGTTCCACTGACTCAAACTTGCCAGTTTTCCACATGGAAATGTCACTAAAGAGAAAAGTAAATGTGTATTTAGCAATGATTTGGTATTGATTGGACTATTATTTTGGTTTTCTCAAAATATAACCAATATCTAGGCATGTATTAAACAACAACAACAACAAAAAAAAGTTTAGTTTACTTTTGCTAAATTATTTTTAAATATTACTTTAGTAATAATAACGCAAAACAGTTTTGTGATGAGTACAATTACTCAACTCATCTGCCATTATCAGCTGTTGCGTTAACCTGTTTGTGCATAGTTTATAAACTGATTGTGAGACAGAGGCGTAAGGGACTCACCAGCCGGCACGCACTTTTCTCTCTGCTGCAGTTTCCAGCCGTACGCACACGAGCATTCGTACGACTGATAGCCCGGCTTACAAAACTGACTGCACCCTTTGCTCTTATCGATTACACATACCGTTTGATCTAAAAAAAAAAATCAGTGAGAACAACAGCAAACAAACATCATTTAGCATCATGTAATAAAGACAATTGAGAAATGCTAAAATGTCTTATCCAGTGGTGAACTTTTTAGAGTTTCAAGCCCTATTTAGCGGGTCAAACTAAATGTTAAGTGATGCATGTCATAATTTTGTTGAAAGGGTCATGAAATGCATTTTCAGATCTTTCTGGATTCACTTTACTGCACTGTATTTATGCTCTTGTGACTGACATGAGTTGTTGACAGACCTCAGCATCATTATTCATTACATTTATTTATAGGCACGTTTCACGACACTCAGTTCACCTTAAAAGTCATCCTAAGAATATTAATATAACAACAATAAACAGAGCATACTGTAACACTAAGGAATACAATATTGCTTAGTACATGTGAAATCATAAATAAGCCTGTTTAAATAAATGAGTTTTACAATAAGATTTAAAGGTATGAAGACTATTGCTGTTACAGATGTCCAAAGGAAGGGAATTACACAAATGAAGGGCAACCAGACTCTAACAAGCATAGATGGAAAAACTATAGAAAGGTCAATAGTCACTGAGAAGCAATCAGATTTAACCTAAGTAGATATTGTACCTTCTAGCAAGATTTCAGTAATACCACTATTGAGTTAGTGGTAAATTAGATGATAGCCAGTTTTTAATTTCAACTAAAAGCTGAACAGTGAAGGTGGAGGAAAGACATAGAAGACAGATAAAGCTGAGCGTCGTCAGCATATTAGTGGAAATGAATGCCATACTTCCTAAAAATATGTTCAAGGAGCAATAGATAAATAATAAATAAAAGAGGGGCCAAAACTGAGCCTTGGGGAACACCAGTTGTTAAACTAAGACAGACCTGTGCCCATTACTCCAAGGGAGTCCAGCTTGTCTAGGAAGATGTTAAACGAGATTATATCAAAGGCTGTACTTAGAACGAGCACCGGTTAGTTCTCACCACAGTTTTAAAAAACGCTACAAAAGTGGGCGTGGTGCACTACGGAGTGGAGGGGGAAGAGGGGAGACAAACAACACAGACAACTTCGGTTTCAGACATTTTAATTTCGCTCCCATTGAGTTAAATACACAAATTCACAGCCATTTTCACTCTGCTTCGAAAACATATGAACGCGCAGTTGCACCTCTGATAACTTTTAAGTCTTATACTGTAGAGTTTATATAAGCCTTTTGATGGGTTGCATCATGTAGCTGTAAAAATAGTTACACTCACAAAGTGAATGAATCGCGTTTGTGCCGATCTCTTATTACAAATCAAAAACAAACACTCTCCTTCGATCCATGAATGTTTCTCTCAGTTAAAGTATGGTGACCTTACAGTCTGAAGTATCCGTCATAGCAAATCAACACATGCCATTGTGAATAATTAAGCGAAGCATGTTCTCATAGGATTAGAACATGCAGTTTCATTAATAATTTAATAGATACCAATACGTCATCGATGTACTATAGTCCTCAAAAACTGTGACGTCAACACAATGTAGATTTTAAACCCGGAAGAAGAAAATAGCACAAAAAAGCTCAAAATTAACCAGTTTTCTCCAACAATGAAAATTAACGGATGCTAACATTGACTATGTTTACATGGACATCAGTAATCTAATTATTTACCTTATTCTGAATAAGACAATATTATGATTAAGGTGTTTATATGGGTTGCTTTTAGAATAATCCTTTCATGTTCCCGTTTTACATGTTAGAGTACATAGATCGATTAATGGCATGCATCATTACGTCACCACGCGACACCATCCGACGTCCCCTCCAGAATTTCACGTATAAACATATAGTTCGTCTTTGTGATGATGCCATATATAGTTTTGCGTGTTTCATTTTTAATTTTATGAAAGCTTCAAGTGCAGTTAATTATTTAATTACAGACGGCGGTGTTGAAGCGCTTTTATTTGCCGTCAAACGGTTGATCGCTGCCGTGTGTATCCTGTCGCAAAATGCGGCGAAAAGTCCTACACGACGGTAATATCATGATTAAGGTGTTTACATGTCTGTACTGCACCTCGATAATGCGACTAAAATAGGAATACTCCACATGTCTTAATTCGATTTCTGTTTAGTTCGATTATGACTTTAGCCGGATTAAGGTCATCAAAAATCTCTGTTTACATGGTAGATTCTTAATCAGAGTAATGTCTTAATCGTATTAAAATCGGAGTATTGATGTCCATGTAAACGTAGTGATTGTCTTCTTTAATGTGCATCACAAACACTTCTGCTACAATCTAAAAAACAGTAGGCTGGGGTTTCATGACCCTTTAAGTGGTGAGGGACAAAAAAAAAAACAGAAGACAGTGATGAATGAATCTCAGTGATTAAAGAAGATGAACAAACTTCAAATGTGTTAGAAGAGAATCAAGTTGACAAGTAGTGGATTTAGTTTTCTGAATGATACAGGTTATCTCGTCAACTGTTGGAAGTTTAAAGGTAGACCTCCTTGATTTACATGTTAAGGGATGTGTAGAGGGAAATCACAACCGGGGCGATTACAAATTCCTGCATTTCAGAGAGGTAGAAAGCCTAATTCTGGACATTTTTTATTTTCTATTTCTTGATCTCTTTAATGTGTACTTTTTAAATAGAGCTCAATCAAGATGAGGGTTCAGTTACATACCTGTCTCACAGTCGACTCCTGAAAAGCCTGATTTACAAATGCAGTCAAAGCCCCCCACACTATCTGAACACATGGCTCCATTTTTGCATGGCTGCGGAGCACACTGGTCACCATCTAGAATGTAAAACAACATCAGAGATGACGCATGTCACACACTTAAAACATCATATGTACATCATATAAATGTATAAAATCAGAACATGATTCTAATGGGAGTAGCAATCCCATGTGCAATACTGTTTAATGATGACCACTATATAATCAACTGCTTTCCCATGAAATCCGACATACTTCTTACCTGTTGTTAGTTTCATCTAATAACCAGCTAACCTGGACATGGAATAGGTCTGATGTATTATATATATTTCTTTAGTTTCTTTAATCAATTTGATTGCATCAGGGCAACAAATGGAACAACTGATTCCACTTGCCTATATTCATCTCATTGAGGTACCTGAAATGCAGGGTTTCCCCACTCCAGTCCATTCAATACACATAAGAAACAGGTTGAAACAGGTCCTTTAATTAGTCTAACACATCTAACACATTCTGGTAGGTGGGTCTCCAGGACTGGAGACATCTGGAAAAACAGTTGATGCCTGACTTTCTCACATGACCATCATGTATATGCAACATTCACAACTTACCAACGTAGACAGACCAGAAGATATCCTTTAAAGAAACAGAAACACAATTTGTGAATATTAGTAGTAATATTAAATGTGTAGACTAGAAGTGTGCAATTTTCACACAAATGACATCTCAGTTTTTTTTTTTTTTGATAATAATAATTATAAAATATTTTGAGCATGTGTTTTGTGCTGGTATCTTGGATGGTTTAGGCTGGATTTTGTTTAGGTAGGTCTTCATATTCTGTGCAGTGGGTAGTTCACAGCCATGACAGAAATGAACTTTTCCCACTACAAGGCAATATTTGCACCCTTAAACTGAATTCATTTTTAAAAAAGTGAAATGATACTTTATAAGAAAATTAAGTCAGTGTCTTAATGAGCTGAGTCATTGAATCATTCATTCAAACGATTCATTCAGTAATGAAGTACCACTATGGACCTATTTACACCTGGTCACCTGCGTTTTCTCTGATCGGATATCTATCTGTTCACGTTAATGAAACCAACAGATAAGTGCTGCATTTTATTCATTATCAGCTAAGTTCAAGATCAAAGACCGCAACAGGAGAGAGTACGGTATCAGTACTGGAAAGATAGATTAGTCTCACTACTTTTAATGAAGATGATTGTGTGTTGAGCATCTGCGACTTAATTTCAGTTTAATTTGTGGAAGTTTGACTCAACTACTTGTCCGCGGTGATACGTGTTGCATTAGCGGTCATATTTGACTATAACATGCCATATAGCCTAAAAAACGCTCTCACACGTTTATTATTTTAATATTTTGGGAGGAGTAAAATTTGCACATCTGGTTTCAACAACCAGATGCATTTACACTTGTCCAGTTTTGTTGGTTTGAGCGATCGGATTTAAATCCGTCTCAAAAGTGTTTCTGAGGGCATTTACACCTGGTCTTTTCACGATCGGATAGCTATCCGGTCAGAGAAAACACATGAAGTGACCAGGTTTAAACAGGCCCTATGTGTTGCTTGAACACACAATACAGTTCTGCTGTGGTCAACAACATTTTTGTAGGCAGAATATTAACAGAATTGTGTCTAAAATGGAACTAAAATTGTTAACTTACTGTTAGGGATGCACAATATGGGATTTTTGCCGATATCCAATATGCTGATATTTTTCAACTCATTTTGGTCGATACCGATATATTTCCTTTTGTTTGGAAACAATACTAAGTCTCTCCTGTGCGGGAATTACAATCACATTTTTTAATAGGAAACATGAAGCGCTATTTGCTGATTAAGGGCCTTGTGAAGTAATCCCAGAAGGTGCTCTTTAATTGGGTTTGAAGCAACTTTTACAAAAAAAAAGATGAATCCAAGGCACTTCTTCTGGTCCAAAAAAGTTAAAAAGCCTTTATTCACATTCTGGCCATTTCAATAAGTGCCAAGGATTCTTCTTTATTTGTAACATTATTTTTAATTTTGGTTATAAATAATTTATAAAAAAAACTTATTTGTTGTAATTAAGCAAACAATAATGAAGTTATTTTATAATGACAGTACATTCAAATCTTTGAAAATAATTAAACTATATATCAAATCACTTTTTTTTCAGAAAGATGCAGTGTTAACCTTATTATTTTAAGATTTAACATTTGTAGATGGTCTAAGGCAAAAGAGTTGTAAAAATTCTGAAAATCTTTTAGAGCTCATAATTCGTTTAAAAAAAACATTACAAATTAATGAATACATCTGTATATATAAAATTATTTAATTTACAAGTTTAATTTTTTTTATTCATGTAAGCTATACCTTCTGACCTTTAAATCAAAACATACTCATGATTATACGACGTTTATACTGCTTTATTTATTCAAAAACACAGCGCCCCCCTATGTAAATAAAATGCCTTACAATATGGACCCAGGGGAGGCTGCCGCTGCTGCTACTGCACACGCTAGTGATCATCTTGTACATGCATTCTCAAATTAAATGCCGATATTTGCATTTAAAGCCATTATCGGCCGATTCCAATATCAGTCTGATAATATCGTGCATCCATACTTACTGTTTATTTATATAAAATCAAAGATATTTGCACTATCAAGGTGTTTTTGCCTGTTTTGTGCAAAGTAAATGACATACTCAATAATGTCAGCTTGCTCATCGTTGCACAAACAATAATTACAATTTCATCACAAACAATAAATATCACACACCCCTAGTTTAGACGGGTGAATTCAGGTTAAGATTCAGACTTACTGTGCGATAATTATCCTGGAAGACTTCTCTTGCTTCTTCGTAATCACAAACTTCCTCTATACACTCCCTCTCGAGGTTGGCAGGGAGTTTAGTCTCTTCATCACCCGCGTTGCTTCTCTTCTGACGGGAAATTAAACTAAGTGCATCCCACTTTTCCAGGAACACAGGAGCTGAGGTGTGTAGGGACACAGAAAAATTGTGAAAATTATTTTATACAGTGTGAATGGCAGGTGAGAAATGGATAAAAGTGATATTTCAACTGAACTATTCAAACATGATTTCTGGTTATGGCCACCAGAGACCTGCACATGGCCAGAATCCACGGCTACTCAGATTTGACGTGGAGGATGGAAAAACATTTAGATTGTCAGTTGTGGTGTTAGTGAGGCACAGATGGATAGCAGATTAATGTCAAATAATGTTCATTGTTTAATTTAACATTTTGTGCATTTTAAAATAATTAAGTTGCAGATGATTAAAATGACTAAATCACTTTAGAGGGGAGATCACTTTAACCCACAGACTAAAAAAAACAACCTGTAGCAACAGGATCTGTTACTTCAAAGGGCCTCATTGTAATTATCCTCTGAGATGTCTATACCCAGACCTTTTTCCCAAGACACCTTCAAATGTTGCGAAGGAAATTTAAAATCTAAAAAAAAAAAAGAATTCAACAAATGTAGATATATGACTTTTCATTTCAGAATCAAGGGTCACATGAAAGTTGCTCAAGTTGGTCTGATCTGTCTGAAGAATAATGGAGTAAGAGCGCTTGTTTGTTAAGACTGTTTTTGAAACCAAATCCTTTTCAGTCAATTGATTACACTTTCTTTTTTGCTGCAAATATATCTTGCTCAATGACTAGCCATGAGGGAGTAGAGACAATTCACTATGCCCTGGTTTTACAGACAGATCTTAGATTAAGCCAGGATTAGTCTAGGGAGGCCTTAGTTAAATTAGGACATTTAAGTGTTTTTTATGTGCTTTAGAAAAAGAAAATAGAAAAAAAAAAAAAACATTACTGGCATGTATCTTGTTACAAAGCAATGGCACTGACGTATTTTAAGATATGTCAGTGCAAGTAGCTTTCAGTTAGGACAGCTCAAGTATGGGACTAGTATCGGGCATAGAAGCGACACACCATCAGTACATCAGTTCCTTAATTAACAATTAATGTGCACTGTTGCTAAGTGATGCACTGCATATACCCAGACAAAGAGCATGATAAAAAGCCAAGTGTCTAGAAAAATACACATCCACCTTATTCTTTAACATGGATGTAAGCCCATGGGCAAGACTTCTGGTACATTAGCCTCAGACGTCACGCCCACAGACCGCTGGCTGGACGTCTGATGCATATGGCACACGAAGTAGTCATCGGATTGGTTGAATTATACAGGATTTCCGGGAGACGTGTGTGTCGCGTTCTTTAACGTTCCGCCTGGAAACTGTGGCGCCAAACCCCCTCATGAAAGAAGAAAGCCGTCGTGTTTACAACTGCGACAACAAACGCTTATCAGGATCAACTAAACGCTGGATTTTCAAAAGTATGTGAAATATTTCGCGGCATAGAATCTTTAAAATAAGTCGGAGAGTTTTATACACCGGTCAGTTATTGTGGCGACATTTCCACGCCCCGAAACGTGACGCTGAACGAAACGAACTGTGATTGGTTGTTTGACATGTCGATCAAACGGCATCATGGGCTGGCCTTGGCCAATGAAAGCTGCCATGGATTCCAGATCTTCAGTCGTCAGTCTGAAGGTCTGGCTACGCGAGACTAATTAGCCGCTATAGGGAAATAACGAGAAGAATAACAATGTGCAGTAAACGGTAAAACTGTGTGCATTACAAACCACTGTGTTCATAATTAAGATAATATATTAATATAATATGGTAAGACACCAATTTTCGAAATCAAACAGTACAGCTAATTTTGTACAATTTTGTACAGCTAGAAATAGCTAGAAGTGGATGACACCGGAAGCCAGACGTGTTAAATTTAAACACGCTCTTACAGTAAAAATAAGGTGGATATAATCAAGTAAGAAAAATTGAGACATTTTGAAAAAAAAAAAAATTGCAATATCTTAAATTCTGATAATGTTGAAAGTTCAGCTTATAAAGACAGTAAGGAAATATCACTCGCATCTCACAAGAGTGAGAGCTGATGGGTGCTGCTTTCAAATGCTGTATGTGTCTGACATTGAGCGCTGAACACAATGACCAATCAGAGGCGTTTAAGTTAGTCAGTAGTGCATCCACTCAAAAAGAGCTCACTTTGTTCAACACACCTGCGAATCCTTTCGTAATGAATAACAGCCAGTAAACACAATGTAAATAAGCGATAAGATTAATTGTGCAGTGTAGACATCTTCATAATTCATGACACATCACTGCCTCTATTCCAAGGTGTGCAGAGCTCAGCCAGTGAGCTGACACAAATTTTAGTGACTGACAGTAGCATTCTTTGCTCACTTTCGTTTATAACCCATTCACAATTTAAATTGTTACACTTTTCCTTCTGCTAACAACATACTGCAGTGTTTCTGGACTGACAACTGTAATTAAATAAAGGTTTTTGCTTGAGTCCCTCAAATTATTGTCCACTTTGTTACCGTGACTACTGGCTCTTCAAATTAAAATCTGGCAAAATGAAATAATTAAATCACAAAGCTTGACCCGAAATGGTCAACCTCAATCTTCTGCTATGGGACATATGAGAAATTAATAGAAAGTAATATTTTAAAAATTAAATGTTAAAAAATATACAATTCTTTATTCGATTAACATTCTATTTTAATTTCCAAAAAAAATTCTAATAATTCAATGTCACTAATTATTAATAACGTATTACTGTAGAAACTGAACAAATATGTATTGTATACATTTGCATCTGAAAACAGGCAGACAACTAATAAGCCCAACTGCTCAGATGAGTCTTTTCACAGCAATATTACAGGCGTGTTAAATATTGGGTAAAGTACATGTAATGCCGCTTTTACCAAAATTTTCCTACATTACCTGGAACATTAATGGATATTTCAAAAGTGCTTTGAGTAATTTTGACATAATAAATATTGTATTTCCCTGCTTTAGAAACATTCCAGTAAACAAAGCTGAAAGGAATTACAGGTGAAAGGGAAGATCAAATTCAATTTTCAAGCAACCGTGTGGAAAAAGTGGGCAAGAGACACCAATAAGGATGTGGAGAGAAAAACATGGGATTCTTAGTGCATTCCAGTGAATTAATGGGAGAGCAGATTTCATATTGTTACAGCTGAATACAATGAAAAAAATAATATGAGTAAATGAACAAAGCAGACTGAAGATGGCACTAGCCACAGATATTCTCAATGTCACATTAAAATGCCAAGCGTTACATTATTTTCCAGGTGGATAAAAATAGAGCATGACTGAAAATCTACAGCTCATTCAGTCAAACTGATGGATTAGGATCATTTGTAGCGCAGCCTCATTATTTGAAATGATTTATTTCAGTCTTTTTGAGTGGCAGTTCCTCAAACCGGAAGCAGTGGATGCTTCAGTTTTGTCATCTGATGCTTTAAAATAAATGCTTGAGCTCTTTAATGTGAGTGGATTCTGACTGGCCGCTAATGCCAACTTGGAAAAAAAATTGTTCTGGAAGAGTTTCCAACAATATTGTTCCTTTGTATCGTTATCGTTACAGCTGTGGTACTAAATCCTTATCATCAAAATCATAATACTTGACGTGAACAGGCCTTAACAGTCAACCTCTATTGCTTGTGCTTTGCAAACCAATCACATTATAGCCTTGATGTCACTTTCTTAGTTTTTCACGACAATGAGTCACTGTTTGCAAGTAAATAAATTAAACCGTATCGTAAACTGAATACTACTTGTCATACAATTATATGTGGCTAAATAAACATGTTTTGTTAATTCTGAGGCTCTCGGAGGGCTCTGCCTGAACTTGGCAACATTACAAATAAACTAAAATGACGCAGTTCTTAATGACGCTGCAAATCTCTGGCCCTACACTGTCAAAAAAAGCACTATGATAGTGTATCAATTGGGAAGAACAAACTATATGAGACAATATTTCAGACCAAATATAATTTGTACAACATACTCTCTAAAATAACAAAAACAATCCACAGCAACAGTAGCCAAAATCTAAGGGATATAGGTGGACTTGGCAACCCAAGCATGGGTTTGATCACGTGGTGCCTGTTACTTTTCTCACCGCTTTCTTGATGAGCCAATTGTTATGATAATGCGTTTTATTTAAGCATTTTATAAGGGCTCTAGGGGATTTTCATTGGTATGTCAGACTCTATTCTTCGCTTAATTAATTTGCATGATTATACGCTGAAAGTCTGACAAAAACGGCCGCTGGAGAAACAAATACGAAGGTTTATTAACCACAAGAAAAACCAGAGCTTGTGTTTAACAGACTCCAAACGATTTAAATGCAGAAAAATGCATTACCTGTTCTTTTGTGCAGTCCAGCGGTCACAAAGCCAAACAAAACTGCGAGAGAAAACAATCTTCGGAGGAAAGCCATGATAACGGTCGACGCCTCCGCCTGTGAAATACAACATAATTTAACTTCATTTAACCGTTAAACCCACGCTTGTCCTAAATGTTCAGTTTCCAGTTAAATTTAACATCACAATAATAAGCAGCGATGGGTTTTAACCTCAAAACGCTTATAATTCTCTATTGTTTATTTATTATAGGCTATTATTACATAACAGAGACTCACCCGCTTATAGCTTCTGGCGCAGATCTGAGCTCTTCACTGAGGAAACGATAATGTCTGATATCGACCTGCTGATAATCTGCTGTCACATCTACTGAGGTGAAATAGTCTGTCAGACTGACATCAGTGCATCTATTGTTGTTGTTTTGAACCAACATGAGCCATACTGCGTTTGTCTGTATATAACCACACGAGGGAGCAAACGACTAGCAATTGTGGCTTTCCCTCAGATCTGCTATAGAGCAATGAATTATTGGCTGTATTTCATATTGAGCTGCAATACGATGCTTTCATCAGTTTGATAGTTTTATGTGTGTTTTTGTGAGGTAAGTAAAGTTTTAATTATATTGCACCTTTTAAAATTTGTGTTTCAAAGTGCTTGACTGATTTACAGACTCGCAACAAAACTATTTACAGACTTTTGGCCAAAACAGACGGAGGGAATAGAAATGTAATATAATATAGTAGCAAAATAATAGTGAAGTAAATGAATTTATTGTGTTATTTAATGCTTGCTTTCTAATGCTCACAGATAAACCTGTCACTACAAATAAGTGCTAAAATAGTATAGCTTTTACACATATAATTAAGAAGAACCTTTAGTATATATGGGTCAGAGGAAAAAGGGTTTTCAACCATCAAAACACAAGTTTAATACATTCATACATTAGAATGTCCTATTTGTCTACTCATTGGTTACACTTTATTTTAAGGTGTCCTTGTTACAGTCAGGGGAGTTATGCACTCATGATTTTTGAGGGGGATATATATATATATATATATATATACAGTGGTGGAAATGGCCATGTGTGAATTTGTACATATTACGTTGGATAAACGTTTGCAGTTAGTTTTTAATATTACATTCTTGAGGACTCTATGCTTACATTTCTTTTCAGGAGCACTAGTGCTCCTACTTAAAATGAATAAATAAATAAATAAAAAATAGGAACAGACCTCCTGATCAATGACAGGAGGGTAATTCCTGGGATTCGGTAACATTTCAACTTGGAATATACAGTGAGGAAAAAATTTGAACACCCTGCTATTTTGCAAGTTCTCCCACTTAGAAATCATGGAGGGTCTGAAATTGTCATCGAGGTGCATGTCCACTGTGAGAGACATAATCTATAAAAAATCCAGAAATCACAATGTATGATTTTTAACTATTTTTTGTATGATACAGCTGCAAATAAGTATTTGAACACCTGTCTATCAGCTAGAATTCTGACCCTCAAAGACCTGTTAGTCTGCCTTTAAAATGTCCACCTCCACTCCATTTATTATCCTAAATTAGATGCACCTGTTTGAGGTCGTTAGCTGCATAAAGACACCTGTCCACCCCATACAATCAGTAAGAATCCAACTACTAACATGGCCAAGACCAAAGAGCTGTCCAAAGACACTAGAGACAAAATTGTACACCTCCACAAGGCTGGAAAGGGCTACGGGAAATTGCCAAGCAGCTTGGTGAAAAAGGTCCACTGTTGGAGCAATCATTAGAAAATGGAAGAAGCTAAACATGACTGTCAATCTCCCTCGGACTGGGGCTCCATGCAAGATCTCACCTCGTGGGGTCTCAATGATCCTAAGAAAGGTGAGAAATCAGCCCAGAACTACACGGGAGGAGCTGGTCAATGACCTGAAAAGAGCTGGGACCACTGTTTCCAAGGTTACTGTTGGTAATACACTAAGACATCATGGTTTGAAATCATGCATGGCACGGAAGGTTCCCCTGCTTAAACCAGCACATGTCCAGCCCAACTTAAGTTTGCCAATGACCATTTGGATGATCCAGAGGAGTCATGGGAGAAAGTCATGTGGTCAGATGAGACCAAAATAGAACTTTTTGGTCATAATTCCACTAAACGTGTTTGGAGGAAGAAGAATGATGAGTACCATCTCAAGAACACCATCCCTACTGTGAAGCATGGGGGTGGTAGCATCATGCTTTGGGGGTGTTTTTCTGCACATGGGACAGGGCGACTGCACTGTATTAAGGAGAGGATGACCGGGGCCATGTATTGCGAGATTTTGGGGAACAACCTCCTTCCCTCAGTTAGCGCATTGAAGATGGGTCGAGGCTGGGTCTTCCAACATGACAATGAGTGCGTTTACATGCACCCTCTTAATGCGATTATGATGAGATTTTGGCGATATTGCGATTAATCTTTACCTCATGTAAACGCAATACTTCGATCTAAATAATGCGATTAAGCTCATAATCGCAGCAAGCATAATCGTATTAACATAGGTGGCGTATGCCGATTTTAATCGAAATACACAGGCATGTAAACACCTTAATCGCAGTATTGCCGCTCTGACCAAAGTGCGCATGCGCTTGTGACATGAATAACGTGACACGCACCTGTAATAATACGGAGATTAGAAACGATGGAGGGGAAGAAAGCATCGCATTCTGAGGAAAACACAACAAGCTGCCAGCAGTCTCTGTTCTTTACCCTCATCCAGAAACGGCGAGCAGAACGCGACGGCAGCGTATAATCAAACATATTCCATCACATTTCAATGGCGCCGAAAAAGCGTGGAATACAGCCATACAAAATCATTATGCATTAGACGTAAATAAACTTAAAACAGCGACCAACACTGCTCTTTCTGAGTCCATCATTTGTGCTGTCCAGTGGGGTATGTGAATAATGGCAGTAAAAAAAATTAACCACAATTCTTAGCGAATAATAAGAATAATGGAAATTGCATGTAAACAGGAGTAAGAGCTTTGCTCTTGACATGTAAACATCAAAATGCGATTAAGTCCTTACTCTGATTATTGGAAATAATCGCAATATTCGTGCGCATGTAAACGCAGTCAATGACCGAAGCACACAGCCAGGATAACCAAGGAGTGGCTCTGTAAGAAGCATATCAAGGTTCTGGCGTGGCCGAGCCAGTCTCCAGACCTAAACCCAATAGAGAATCTTTGGAGGGAGCTCAAACTCCGTGTTTCTCAGCGACAGGCCAGAAACCTGACTGATCTAGAGAAGATCTGTGTGGAGGAGTGGGCCAAAATCCCTCCTGCAGTGTGTGCAAACCTGGTGAAAAACTACAGGAAACGTTTGACCTCTGTAATTGCAAACAAAGGCTACTGTACCAAATATTAACATTGATTTTCTCAGGTGTTCAAATACTTATTTGCAGCTGTATCCTACAAATAAATAGTTAAAAAATCATACATTGTGATTTCTGGATTTTTTTTTTTAGATTATGTCTCTCACAGTGGACATGCAGCTACGATGACAATTTCAGACCCCTCCATGATTTCTAAGTGGGAGAACTTGCAAAATAGCAGGGTGTTCAAATACTTATTTTCCTCACTGTACATGCTTTTCAACTACATGTGATTCAACTTCTAAATACCCCACATCATTAGGCACATATCAAACTTCCAAAAAATATTCATCACATTTTAATATATCATATTCAGAATATCATATTTTCCCACCTCAGGCATTAAAGACCTTTTATCAATTTGAGTTTTTTTCCAGCTTTTTTTTTTCTTTCTGCTGCAAATGTGGGCACAATTTCTGATGTATGATGCTTGTCCACGTTTAAGTCGACATATTATGTCAAAACTTCTATTTAAAACAAAAATATGAGTTGTCATGATTTTGGAGTATATATATTTACTGAAACCATTCATTAAAATTATTAATAAATTAAGCAAATAACTCAACCCTGTAACAATGAGAAATACATATATTTGTGATGGGGTTGAGTGTGACGGGTTGTGGCCACTACTGCTCATGTAGTGTAGGAGAGTAGACCATATATGGCAGCAATAAAATAAACACATTGTATATACTTATGAATGAAAATAAAATGTTGTAAAAGTAATAATTTTCCATCTTAATTTTATATGACAGGGTTGAGTTGTTAAGCTTGACAGTACCCTCCCTGACTATAACATGCCTCAAAAATATGAATAAAAAGCATGATTGCACTAACCATTTTCTGCACCACTATTAAAGAGACCTGGATGAAGTCACATATGAGTGGAGACTAAATTATTATGGGCGAAGAATGGTTAGTGTGACAGGGTTGAGTTCAGACTGAGAGACATAACTTTACAGTCTGTTTTTTTTTAGCAAATATTTTGCATTTTTTTAGAAAAATATTTTTTACAAGAAAGGAACACAAGTAAATGCTTACATTGTTGCCAAAAATCACAGACACTATGCACATTTTGTACAAACTCAGGGACATTACAAAATGCTTGGTTCAAGATAGATATAAGACATTATTTTATGCTAAAAATATAAAAATGCAATAATTATTTTTATTAATTATAATGGGCATCCCAAAGTTTTGTGAACAGCTTCTAACAATTCATTTTGGTGAACCACCACTTTAGAAACTCTGGGGGACTGAAATATTACCGAATCCCAGGAATGACCCAGAAATTAACCTTCCTATTGTTATTTGACTCCTTGAAGTTTTATTTATTTATTTTTTAAAACTTTGTAATGCCATTTTTCTAACTTTATTAAATGTATGTCATCTTTTGTGCCAAAAAAAAAAAAAATTATATATATAAACTTTTATCAAAAATTGTAACTACACAATAAATCCAATTAAAATAATAAGATATAACAATCAGGAAGAATAAGTTTCCAGTCAAATGAAATCAGCATCAACAATTAATCTTTGCATGGCACAGAAGAGCACAAATGTGGCATTAAGGAATATTTACAGAATTTAAGAAATTTTTTACAAGACTCAGAGGTGGCATTAATGCATCTCATAATAACAATGTTATGAGATTAATGTTTTAAATATATAAATTACAATGAATTAAATGACTCAATTTATACTTTAAAAATGAAACAGAAACTGCCAGTAGGTGGCATCAAGTCACTGTCTTTGTCACTGAATCATTCATTCAATCGATTCGTTCAAACGGCTGATTCATTTAGGAACGAAGCAAGTGACTCTCTTTATGAATGGATCATTGAATCATTGACTCACTAGATTTGTTCAAAAGCAAAGATTCATTCAAAACGAAACAGCGCTGTGTTAAAGGCTTGCGCAGAGGCTCAGCTGCAACTTTGTTTTTAAATATATTTTTGTTGACGAAATAGAGCAAAATAGACAGTGGTCCTAAAATGTAAGTCACTTAATATTAACTTTTGTATAAAATCAAAAATGTATAAACTGTTGTATAAATTAAATTTCACATTTGCAAACTCTCTATAATCATTAAAAAGCTGTTACCCTCCGTTCATCGCTATCTCACAAACTTCCATTTTAATGAATGAAGCTCTCTACACACTTAATATATTATTTACATCGTCTCTACACTTTGTTTGTTACAATGAATGACACCAACTGCAGTCTGCTTTCACGCTCTGTGCTGTGAGGAGCAGCACGTGCAACGATAGAGAAGCATTTCTATTGGCTGCAGTCTGCAGATATTAAATGGCAAAAGACAGCATTGCGCAGCTGACCATAAACACAGCGCTACGTTTATATGCAGAACTGGGATCGCTTTCGTAGTCTTTTGAATGGATAAAATATAGAAATCACTTTAATTTCCAAATAAACATAGAAATGAAACGCCGGCCCCCCTCGAAATTCACTCCCCGGACTCCGTCCCCCCGCGTCCCCCCCCATTTCCAGCCCTGTATATATATATATATATATATATAAAACCTTATTTCAAGAATATGACAGATTTTCTATTCCATCTTCAAGATGTCCAGAGTGCACTAAAACTCTTTCCAGAGGAACGAGGAGAAGCCTCATTTCACAGCAAAACACTGCACCGACCCTCAATGTAAAGATCAAGAGTGAAGTGTCGGTCTACAGAGGTTTCAGAAGACCCTGCCCTCTCGTGGTGGGGTAAGAAAGACACACTCACAGCTCTCACCATCTACCTCTGCTTTTAGGCCTAAACACAGTATGAGATCCTAGATTCTCCTTAAGAACGTCAACAACACTCATTTTCTTGTACAAATATTGCTGATCAACGTTTTGGGTGTGCCAAATAATAAAGAAGAGACAGTATATCTATATTGTTCAATTTACATATCGTCTTTTTTTAATGTTGTTATTTTCTTTAATTCTGTATGCTTCTTTGTTAATTGTAATGTTAAAATTTAGCTTCTGGTAGTGAAGCAGAATTAAAGCACATCAACACCAGATATTTGTAAAAGTTGCTCCTGCCTCACAAAACTTATTTCTTTCTGCAAATAAATAAATGCATACCTACATGTATACATACATAACTTACTAAATAATACATTATGTCTGTGTGTGTATGTATTATTGCTTAATTTATAAATTATTATAAATAGTAGTTAATCAATAAGTAATGTTCTAAATGTGTGGGCTTAATAAGTGTGTTGTTAGGTAATTTCTATTATAATTTACATTACAGAAATGTTATTGTCAATTGTCTATAAAGTTATCAGCTAAAAAACAATTTAAATTCCCCATAATCATTAAAATCTGTAGGAATGATGCGTAGGTTTTCTTTTTTTTACAGCAGAGAATTAAATTTTATAAATTTATCTGGTACGTCTATGGACCGTGAGATTATGTCTTCACAACATGCCAGTTTGGTCATTGGGACGTACTCACCACATTCTGACAACGCACCACTGTAGCGTCGCCACGACGAATATGGGAATCACAAAGTTACATCGCTGGTACGTTATTTGGTACATCGATGCGACGTATATGGTCCGCTGAGGCGACGTTTTCATGATGTTCCAGCTAAATAGAAGTTTGGACGTTAGGACGTTCTCACCACGTTCCAGCAAAATAGAAAATAACGTTGCCACGACGAATATGGGAATCACAAAGTTACGTCGCTGGAACGTTATTTGGTACGTCGCTGCGACGTATATGGTCCGGTCCAGTTACGTTGTCACGACATAACTGTGTTAGCTGGGTGGTTGCTGCTTTTTTATATTTAGTAAATTCTTAAAAATGAGATACTGGTAATATGTTACTGCTGTGGATATTCCAAATCATAGCAACCAAAGCTGGAAAAAACGCTGTGCCACCAAAACGTTTTCAAGCGCCAACAGCTGGTCGTTTTAAGAAGGGTGCCTGACTTTTTTCAGCTGGCTAAAAACTGTTCGGTGGACACACGTTATTGAATATTTATTGTTAGGCATATGGCCTATTAGTCTTTTTTGCATTTATGCAATATATTGGAGCCAAACCTGAGAAAGTAGACCAGAATATTCCACGGCGTTCCTGGACACGCAATTTGCGTAGCTGTAATTTATAGGTGGGGATTATGCTAATTGTGAATGAGCGTGCGTATTTACGAATGATTAGAATTCATTAACATACGCATGTTTAACTATCAAATCGGAAGTTTACAAAGCATTTGTGAATCCGGAGGAGAGTTTTTGGGAAGGTCTGTTTTACACAAATTACTCGGAATTTACTCATATATTTACTAAAGTTTCATGAATGAGGCCCAATGATGCTTTAAAATCGACTAGTGAGTAGATGTAGTCTGATGATGTTTAATGTTTGACAACCTTTGTTGTCTCATTTAGCCATTTGTGTTCACCACAGAGCCTATTTTTGGAATTAAACCAAAAACCCATTGACCTCATATATATTTTAATACAGCCCACTGGATCATATTAGAAGCGGATGATCAATAATAAAACATTTGAAAATTAAGTCACGTAAAGATTGCTTTCAGTTTATCTATCACCAATTCCATGCAAATGTCAACCTTGCCATGAAAAAAAATATTTTTTACCAAAATAACAAAACCCTTTCAAAGTTGTCCTTTAAGGTCTGTATTTTATTGTATTGATGTGCTGTCATGGAAATTTTAAGGAAATTGCTTTGTTTATTCACCACATATGAGGTTTGCACAAAAAGAAAAGTTACATTTTCAGTCAACTATAATTCATGCTTTCAAAAGAGGGATCAAATACTCCCTTTTTTATACTTTATGTTAACAGTAAGCATTTTGCAGAAAGATGGGGGCATGCATGAGAAATAAATACAGTCACTTTGTTATGACAGCACTGCCTTGTACATTTATAAGCGATATATTTAGGAAGTCATGACGCTTCAGTGCTGTGTCACGTCCGTAACGATTTAAATATAAAGTTTATACTGTATAATAAATATTAATACAAATAATGTCAAACTTCATATACAAAGCCAAAATATGTCCATGCTAATTATGATGGACAATTCATCTCACTTACTCGCTCTTAACAACCTTAATTATGCGTTACGGACGTGACCGTTACGGACGCTTCATATTAAATCATGCAATTGACCAGCTTGTATTTGTTCACCATGCTGTTGCTATTAAAATCACTGGCTCATATTAAATTTATCTCTGTTACTGTAGGCTATATCAGAACATTTCAGAAACCAATTAATTCTAGTAACATTTATAAAAAACAAAAAAAACAAATTTAAATACATTTTTAATAAAGAGAACACATTACATTTTTAATAGAAACAACATAATTAAGATTTACATATCGCCATAATTAAATTATAAATATTATAATTATTACAGTATTTAATAGAGAGAGACGAATAGACGTGAGCAAATGTTTACTCAGCTGATCGCCTGCGTCCTACTGTACCGTAAAGGACACGCCTCTCGTGGTGACGCGTTTTCCCTTTTCCTCATTTTCTTTCCGCGCCTCTGTTGACCAAGAGGAGTTATTTCTGAGGTGAATGCAGATCGAACTATTTCTGGATAAATATCTACTTTATTTGAAGTAAATGGTAAGTAATTTGATATTTACATGTACATTTTAATTTTGATAAAAGTGTATAAATTACAATAATAAATAAAATATCTTGAACACACTGTTGCCTGTGTATAATGAAAATCAGTTTCAGTTTTAAAAATGTTTTTTATTACACAATATCAATGTTAATAAAAGTAATTAATATAATACAACAACCAATAAAACGATATACAATAACGAACAAAGAAACAACAACAAAGTGTAATTATACTATATAACTCTCATCCTATAGCGCAATGGCAAAAACTAATACTGAAAGACAAAGGGAATTCAGAGAGAGGAAGAGGAATAATGAAAATTTCAAGGAAAAGGAGAAGAAAAGAAAAAAAGCAGAAAGACTAAGAAAGAAAGAAACGCAATCAAAACAAGAGTCAGAGAGAGTCAGGGAGCTTGCTAGAGAAAGACAGAGGAAAAGGCGTTTGCTGAAGAGGTCACAAGTTCCTGCTTTACTCCAGGAGTCACCACAGAATTCGCCGTTTAAAACAAGACAGTCTCTAGGCAAGGCACTAAAACGAGCACTCCGAGCTTTACCTAGCAGCCCTCGAAAAAAATGTACAGTTATAAAAAAGATTGCAACATCACTGTGCCTTCTTCCAGAGAAAAACAAAATGAATCATGTGACCGCCACCACTACTACATATGATCATGTCAGGGAATACTATGAGAGAGATGACATCTCAAGGCAAGCAGCAGGAATGAGGGATGTGGTCACAGTCAGAGAGGGAGGAGTGAAAAAGAAAATCCAGAAACGGCATTTAACAATGTCTATTCTAGAGGCCTACCGCTACTTCAAAAATGAACATCCGGAGTCTATAATTGGAAAATCTAAATTTGCTGAGCTTCGACCATCTCATGTGCTCCGGTCTTCAGACACTCCAAGAAATGTGTGTCTCTGCCGATATCATGAAAATGTCAAGTTAGCCCTGGACTGTCTTCAACATGTCATCCCAAGGCAGGTATTCCAGAGCACACAGGATTTTATAGAAGCTGTGGCCTGTAATACAGATAGTCCCCTCTGCATGTTAGGACAGTGTGCTGAATGCAGGAATGGCAAGCTCTTCGAAATGCGTACCCTCTGTAACATCCCAGAAGAAGACAAACAAATTAAGGTGACCTGGTACGCATGGGAAACAACAGAGGGGCTGCCAAATAAGGTTCAAAAGAGTGGCACACTAGGTGATGTACTTGATTTTCTGAAGACAGCGGCAACAAAATTTGTGCATCACTGTTTTGTTAAAAAACAGCAAAGTGGATTTTTCCAGGCCAAAAGACTACAGGCAAAAACAGACCAGGAAACTGTGGTGCTGCAAGTAGACTTTGCTGAAAATTACACCGCTGCCTACCAAGACCAGATCCAGTCAGCGCACTGGCATCAGAAGCAGGTCACAGTGTTTCCCTCAGTCCTGTGGTCTGATGGAGATCCTGAGTCATGTGCCATCGTGAGTGACAGCCTGGAGCACGACAAGAGGTCTGTGGCAACCTTCCTCTCCAAGATTGTGGAGGACATTAAAATGAAACATCCTGCAATAAAAGAGATTCACATATTTAGTGATGGAGCTGCTTCTCAGTTTAAGAACAAGTTCATCTGGTGTTTCATGTCAACTACATTCAGGGAGTTGTTTCCAGCTTTAAGTGTACAGTGGCACTTCTTTGCCACGAGCCACGGCAAAGGTGCAGTGGATGGTGTTGGAGCAACTGTGAAGCGTGCAGTTAACACTGATGTCCTCTGCAGACAGGCAGTCCTTGTGACAGATGCTGCTTCATTTGTAGCTTCTGCAAGGAAGAGTTGCCCAAACATCAACATCAAACTCATTACAGCCAACGAAATCACAGATTTTATACAGCATCATAGGCTAAATGAGAGATGGGCCATTACCTCAGCTGTTCCGGGCACTCAGTCAGTACATCACATGCAGCCAGTCTCCTGGGGAGAAGTACGTCACAAAATCTACTCCGAGGCAGAACAGTCAGGTGTCCATACATTTCTGCTCTCCACATCTGCTGAAAGTCCCGAACACCAGTCCTCTGAGCATCAGTCAACAGCTGCAAACAACATCAAAACTGGAGACTGTGTCTTGGTCCAATTCAAGGCAAACAAGTCATCCAGGCAGTTTGTTGGTCTTGTTAATAACCGAGAGCAGGAGGCACTGGAAATAAGGTTCTTAAGAAGGAATGACAGCGCTGGATTAGTGTACATCTTACCTGTGATGGAAGATAAAGCTTGGGTGACACCTGACCAAGTGATTGAGACTTTCATCCCAAAAGTAGACAACAGAGGGAGGTATCACTTTGCAGAGGCAGTCTTTGCAGAATAGAAAGAGAAACATTTTTTTGAAGTCATCCAATTAATCACATTTGTACTAATTTATTTGATATTTTGCATGTTTGTTTTGCCTTGATTGATGTTTTACATTAGCTTTTACATTTGATAATTTCATCTTTACAATATTTAATAACATGTAAAAAGTACAGACTGACTATACAATTAATTAATTAAATTTTATTTTATGTCTACAGTGAATTAACTAAATTAATATTTTGTAAGTTTCTTATTCACAATGATTCATGCTCATAACAGTGATCAATATACTCACCTTGCTCACCTTTTTTGGACATCTGTTTTACAGAGCTATTGTTGCTACAAAATCCTCAACGCTAGTCAGTTACTAATGTTGACCTATGTAAAAAAGTTCATGTTGTTAATTATTTATCTTTCAAGTATTTCTTAAAGATGTTCACATTAAACATTAAATGAAAATACTGTAAGTACTTTATGCTCACCTTTTTTTGCACATCTGTTTCACACAGATCGTTTTGCTGCGTCTTAGTCTTCTTAACATCCAAATGCCAGCCATTAAACTTGGTAAAACACAACTACTAATTAAGTAATCTTTAGAGACTATAAATAATATATTCTAAAGCATTGGCTTACACTGCAACTATTTTGACAAACATAATGCAGCTATTTAGAATCACGATTGCGCATTTAGCAACGCAAACTGGGAATAAACATTGCCATCAAACATACTATTGCGATCATTGTGACACGATTGTATTTTGCATACCACTCTTCACACAGACACAGGCCTACACAGTACACACTAACAAGCGGACAATTCACCGAAGCTTGTTCTGAGTGGACACCGCGGCGACCTCCGGGACTTGGTAAACATTTATTATAGCTGATGATGTATATTAGCAAATTCTATATTATTCGGGGTCTAAAGTAAACACCACATTAGCAAATAATCATGATTGAATTCAGTTTTGAACACATCCGCACTGGTTACATTTAACACCACACTCGCGCAAACACAAGCTGATCTACAACGCGATGATTTCAGTTTTGAACGTTACTAATTGCGCAACCTTACCATGTCTCAGAGGAAATGTTTGTTGGTTTAAATACCCAACAGAGACCCAGAAATAGATCTCGGTTAAAGTTTTTAAAGCATTTTATCTGATTTGACAGAGTCAGACAAGTGACAATTTCAGATCTGTCACGTCCGTAACGGAGAGACGTCACATCCGTAACAATGGTTTTTCCTCATAAAAGCAAAAATGAAAAACAAAATAAAATAAATAATTTATGTTCCATGGAGAGACAACCCTTATCCTTTCGGCTGGTATTATTTATTTTGGCTTGTGCATTTGAATTCGCAGAATTTCTACAAAGTATGTCGACTCCCAAAAACTCAAGTCCTTTTTTGTCACGTCCGTAACGCATGCATATTTGCCCGATTTAAAATATAAAACACGTGCATAGACCTTTTTTTTTCTGATATCAAAACTCTATGGTTAGGGGTTTAGAAAAAATATAAACAGATGTTTCAGTATATTGTTAACATTTACATTCTCTGATCATTTATATTTCAAGTTTTTACTGCAAATGTCACGTCCATAACGCTGGAATTGAATCTATGGTTAATACTATCTCCAACCAGGTGAGGTCGCTAGTTTCCAACCGCTCCCCGTATTAATTACAGCACAGTAGGACGTGCACTAACATTAGCAAATAATAAATGAAAACCTGACCATGAAAACAGTATTTTCCAGTCAAGATGGTAAACAGATGATCTTTTTTCCAAGTTCAAGGGGATACCCATATGTTTGGATTGTTTGGAAATCTGTATTTTTATTTAAATCGCCATCTCACCACTTCTCACAAACAACGGGGATGCCAGAGTTGCACTTGCCTCAAATTTCAAAGGTAAATAGTTAATGCTTTTTGCCAAATGCAAGACGGAAATGTTTGCACTGAACTGTGGGTTATTAAGGAGTTGCCGAGGGTTTCCGCGGATCCTCAGTTTAATTGTTTAAATCTAAGGCCATGAAAAACTCTTAAATGGTACAAAAAGTCTTAATTATAAAGGGTCTTAAATTTGGGGACAGAAAGACAAGAATTCCTATGTTGATTAATATATCGATTAAACTTCAAAAGGCTATGATTTCACTGAATAAATAAGAGCGTTGCACGTTTCAAAGTCAGGCGCTGCGCTGCTTTGTGTTCTGCTGTTACCGGGGAAACCACTATATTCTGCTGTTCCAAAAGTGAAACCTGCTGGCAGAGAACGGATTTGCGGAGCCCATCTGCTATTTTTAAATGTGAACCAGAGGATCAACATAAGCTAATGCTATATAAAAATATAAACAATTAAGACATTAAGATATATGTAATTTAATATAATAATTGATACTTGTGACTGGGAAGCCAGCTTCCTCACTTCGTCCTCCACTTTCCGGTCTCTAATTCCTCATGCGGGTGCGCCGTTGAGTGGCCTCTGCCAGATGTTTCGCAAGGACGTTTTTCTGTTAAGCATTGTTGCTGTTGGACTATTTTTCTTTTTTACTCCAGCAGGATTTTTGTTCTTTTGAGGAATTTCTGTTTTTGTTTGTGTCATTTGTCATTCTTTATAAAATGTCAAATACCTCAACAGCAGTCACTTTATGCTGAATAATAAGAATAATGGAGTGCCTTTTTACACTAAAGGCCATTGCACACGGAGTCCGAAATTTTTGCACATTGAAAAATAAATACGACCTCATGTTGTGTCAATCACATTTACACACTGCCTCCGAAATTTTCATCCGTCATATAAAATTCGGATCAGGTTCGATTTTCCACGTTTTCGCATCCGTAGCATGCATTTTGATAGGAAAGGATGAGGAATATGGAAAAACGCACGCGAAAATTTCGAAACTCAGTGTGCAATGACCTTAAGTGCAAATATTCCGCCTTGTTGGCAGAGGCTATTTACAGTAGCTCTGCCCACCAACATGTGACTTGGATAGTCAACGATACAAAAGATGGAATCTCATATCACATCGGAAAGGCATTTACTTTCAATAAAAATGAAGGAAATTATCGAATAGTTGAAAATAAAGCATCGGGTTAGGGTAAGTAGGGCTTTATTGTCCCAATAAGGTGGCATCCATTTAATAATCTGAATTAAAATTATAATTTAATACGTTATTATTGCATACTGCTTTTTAATGTACTACAATACTGACTGTTTTATTATCAGACTGAGAATGTTCCAAAGCAACATCTCCAATGAAGAATCATCCACGTCTAGGAGACAAGCTGCAAGGAAGAGCATCATTAGGATTTCTTTTATTGAAAATAATGGGGAGCATCTCATCACAACTCAGCGTAAGTGCTTTCTGCTGTGTCTAACAAGACATTATTAAATGTGGTTATTACACTGAACAAAATTATAAACGCAACACTTTTGTTTTTGCCCCCATTTTTCATTTTTCTATGTACACAAAAGGCCTATTTCTCTCAAATATTGTTCACAAATCTGTCTAAATCTGTGTTAGTGAGTACTTCTCCTTTGCCGAGATACTCCATCCACCTCACAGGTGTGGCATATCAAGATGCTGATTAGACAGCATGATTATTGCACAGGTGTGCCTTAGGCTGGCCACAATAAAAGGCCACTCAGATCATGAAATTAGTAGGCCCTCAACCTTGTATGTGCTTTGAATGTCAGGTGCTCAAATTGAGGTAAGTTCATCTTCAAATTGTTTTTTTCTTTCTAAAAATGAAAAAAGTTCTTATGCCTATATTATTGTTATGCAATTTAGGGACTAATTGAATCCAGTGTTGAATCTTCAACTTCAATTTTCCTGGCTGCTACTCAGGACTTAGCATGCAGAGTTCCAGTGAAGAGGATGTTAACAACTCCAACTCTGTCTGAAACATCCAGGATTCCATCCATTCCAGTGAACAAGATGTTGGCTTCTCTCCCTGCCCAGTTCCAGCTTTTTCACTACCAATTGCCAGTTCTTCTTCATTTGTGCACTGGTTGTTCACCATCAGCACCAACGTGGTATTTAATTTTTTTCCTATACTATTGCCACACCTATTGCCCAGTGGTCTTCAATCCTGGTTCTGGAAACCTGCCGCTCTGCAATTTTTGGCTGTCTTTTTTATTTTACACATCCAATTCACATCAGCTTGTTAGGTGGAGGGTCCGTTAACTGAAACAAGTGTGTCAGATAATAGAAGCATACAAAATTTGTAGAGCTGTGGGACTGAAAACTACTTTTCTTGTCATTAATTTTCTCACTCCAGGAAAAAGACTTAATACACATGGTCTAGAATGTCTGTACGGTGTGTACATATTTACGGCAAGTTTATTTTTTATAAATCACAGATATGTGCGTGGAAAATGCATATTTCTATGCCCATTTTTTGCATATGTAATATTTATAAATGAGACCCCTGATCATGTGGTGATAAAGTTAATATTCTAAGTCGACCTGGTAGACTATAAGCAAGCAAGACCTGGTTGACAGTTTGGACTACAAGCTTAAAATTTACTTAAACTACTTAAAGTGTAAAATTTCACCTTGTTTCTTCAGCGTCTGATACGCGTAGATCTTGGTTTCATTGGAAACACCACCGTCCAGCTGTACAACATCTCAATGATTTTATTTTTCATCTTGTCAGAAACACTGTCGCCCACATACTGAAAAACACACATTGTTTTTTATCATTTCATATTAGACATTTATGTCTAAAAAGTGCACAGAAACAGACACATTTTAGCACTTCCAGTAACCACGTCCTGAAGTCAATGGGTTTTTGGTTTAATTCCAAAAATAGGCTCTGTGGTGAACACAAGTCTTATTCTAAAAAATAAAATATTACAATACATGACTTTTTTTTTTTTAAAGCTTCAAAATCTTCCAAGGCAGTTGCTGACAAATGGCTAAATGAGACAACAAAGGTTGTCAAACATTAAACATCATCAGACTGAACAGGTAAATCATCTACTCGATTTTAAAGCCTCATTGGGCCTCGTTCATGAAACTTTAGTAAATATAGGAGTAAATTCCGAGCAATTTGTGTAAAACAGACCTTCCCAAAAACCGGAATCCTCCGGATTCACAAACGCTTCGTAAACTTCCTATTTGATAGTTAAACATGCGTATGTTAATGAATTCCAATCATTCGTAAATATGGCGCTCGTGCACGCTCGTACACAATTAGCATAATCCCCGCCTATGAATTATAGCTACGCACATTGCATGTCCAGGAACGCCGTGGAATATTCTGGTCTACTTTCTAATGTTTAGCTCCAGTATATTGCATAAATGCAAAAAAGACTAATAGGCCATATGCCTAACAATAAATATTCAATAACGTGTGTCCACCGAACAGTTTTTAGCCAGCTGAAAAAAGTCAGGCACTCTTCTTAAAACGACCAGCTGTTGGCGCTTGAAAACGTTTTGGTGGAACAGCGTTTTTCCAGCTGAGACGCTTTAGTTGCTATGATTTGGAATATCCACAGCAGTAACATATTACCAGTATCTCATTTTTAAGAATTTACTAAATATAAAAAAGCAGCAACCAGTAATATTAGATGTGTTCGACTTGAAGCGGCGCTGCACAGAATGATCAGTGTATGACATCAAAGTACCGCGAGAGCGATAAGAGAGCAGACGGATCCTGATGCTTTCGAATAGCTCTCGTGATACTTTGATGTCAAACACTGATAGTTCTGCACAGCGCCGCTTCAAGTCGAACACACCTAATGACTTCTCCATTGTTGTAGGCAGTCGTTATACATTATTAATATATTCATTATTAAGATTATATTAATTTGTGAAGATTATCACAATGAACAAAATGTATAAGAATCATACAATTTTATTTTAAGCTTATTTTGCGCAATAATCCAAAAAGCAATGGAAAATCATATTGGCTTTCTGTCAAGGGAACAAGGGTGATGCTAACGTGCAGGTCAACCCACAATAAGTTACAAAAATACATCATAATAGAAGAACCATCAACCTTGGGTGAAACCACTTTAATCAGTTAATTTAAAAACCTAAATCTGGCTATATCATTGTGAAATCTCCGCCCACAGTTCTTCATACACGCCTCCAGGACCTGCAGAGACACATGCACATCATATCAGACTCGTAATAAAGCAGCAATGGTGGACTAGCATTAAAACATTCCTCACCGTCAGTGCTTGTAGGGTTTTCCGATTCTTGAGAATGGATTTTGTGAACCAGGAATCTGACCGCTATCTGAGGACTACAAACACGCACAGTTAGAGGATAGAATCTGAAGTTTTCGGTCATGTTGGATTACGAATACTTGCCCTTTCAGCTCCTTATTGATCTGGTCACAAAACCCGATTATATATTCCCTGTCCTCCTGCCTGTTGGTCAGGTGTGTAGCTTTGTCTGTAGAGGTCAAACACTATAGTAAGGACCAAACAATTGGCCCCGTTGAGCTCTGTGCCAGTGCATCACAGTATGAGGGAAAATCACATGGATGCATATCAATATGCATTTCAAGAAAAATAAAGAAATTATGACATAAATAAAGAAAATGCCCTTAACAAACAGTTCTAAACATGTTTGATATTAACATATTCATACATCATTGTATTTACATGCTGATTGGTTGGAAGGCAGATGCTGGTAAGTGGGCGCTGGCTAATTAACGAATCCTACTATGGTGAAGTGTTCTTAGATATTATTTATGCATCATGATTGGACGCCCCGAGAAGGTTACTAGTCATTATGAGAATTAATATTGATAATAATAAGAAATTATTCTTGAGCAGCAAGTGATATTAGAATGATTTCTGAAGGGTCATGTGAGACTGGAGTAATGGCTGCTGAAAATTCAGCTTGACCATCAAAGAAATAAATTACATTTTAAAATATATTAAAATGTTTTGACTATTTTTGATCAAATAAATCCAGCCTTGGTCAGCATAAGAGACTTAAAAAAAAAAAAAACATTCAAAATCTTACTTTTGACAGTGGTCTACATGTGAGTGAATAGAAGATGACAAAATATTCTTTTTGGGCGAAAGGTTCAACTCCCACCTTATGAGGCCATTTGACACAAATTTTTAGTAAATTATATTAGTTAATGAGTTGTCTTAACATACTATTTATTAAAACTAATATAAAAAAATATTGACTTTTTATGAATAAGGTAAATAGTGTTGAGTGTATGACTTAGTACAAGTGTGACACAGGACAAGGAAATGCAAATACAGACAATTTCTGGATTCAAATAGATCTAGATTTATTTTATTTTTTACTTACCCAACATTGGCTGTAAGGCATGATTTTTTTGTAGTTGTTTTGAAATAATTCTAAAAAGCAATTATATTCCAGACGAGATGCAGGAGGAGAGCAGGAGCCGCGATAACGTTTATTAACCTTTGTCTTAACAGAAATACTGTATGTTAAACAAGTGTGATGATCACAAGCAAGGGAAT